>NC_135564.1:21522941-21840441 GCF_964340395.1 Glandiceps talaboti | reverse complement strand
GTTGTCATATCTATGTCTCCTCAAAATAAACAGTGTAGTTGTCATATCTATGTCTCCTCAAAATAAACAGTGTAGTTGTCATATCTATGTCTCCTCAAAATATACAGTGTAGTTGTCATATCTATATGTCTCCTCAAAATAAACAGTGTAGTTGTCATATCTATGTCTCCTCAAAATAAACAGTGTAGTTGTCATATCTATGTCTCCTCAAAATAAACAGTGTAGTTGTCATATCTATGTCTCCTCACAATAAACAGTGTAGTTGTCATATCTATGTCTCCTCAAAATAAACAGTGTAGTTGTCATATCTATGTCTCCTCAAAATAAACAGTGTAGTTGTCATATCTATGTCTCCTCAAAATAAACAGTGTAGTTGTCATATCTATGTCTCCTCACAATAAACAGTGTAGTTGTCATATCTATGTCTCCTCAAAATAAACAGTGTAGTTGTCATATCTATGTCTCCTCACAATAAACAGTGTAGTTGTCATATCCATGTCTCCTCAAAATAAACAGTGTAGTTGTCATATCTATGTCTCCTCACAATAAACAGTGTAGTTGTCATATCTATGTCTCCTCACAATAAACAGTGTAGTTGTCATATCTATGTCTCCTCAAAATAAACAGTGTAGTTGTCATATCTATGTCTCCTCACAATAAACAGTGTAGTTGTCATATCTATGTCTCCTCACAATAAACAGTGTAGTTGTCATATCTATGTCTCCTCACAATAAACAGTGTAGTTGTCATATCTATGTCTCCTCAAAATAAACAGTGTAGTTGTCATATCTATGTCTCCTCACAATAAACAGTGTAGTTGTCATATCTATGTCTCCTCACAATAAACAGTGTAGTTGTCATATCTATGTCTCCTCAAAATAAACAGTGTAGTTGTCATATCTATGTCTCCTCACAATAAACAGTGTAGTTGTCATATCTATGTCTCCTCACAATAAACAGTGTAGTTGTCATATCTATGTCTCCTCAAAATAAACAGTGTAGTTGTCATATCTATGTCTCCTCAAAATAAACAGTGTAGTTGTCATATCTATGTCTCCTCACAATAAACAGTGTAGTTGTCATATCTATGTCTCCTCACAATAAACAGTGTAGTTGTCATATCTATGTCTCCTCAAAATAAACAGTGTAGTTGTCATATCCATGTCTCCTCAAAATAAACAGTGTAGTTGTCATATCTATGTCTCCTCAAAATAAACAGTGTAGTTGTCATATCTATGTCTCCTCAAAATAAACAGTGTAGTTGTCATATCTATGTCTCCTCAAAATAAACAGTGTAGTTGTCATATCTATGTCTCCTCAAAATAAACAGTGTAGTTGTCATATCTATGTCTCCTCAAAATAAACAGTGTAGTTGTCATATCTGTCTCCTCAAAATAAACAGTGTAGTTGTCATATCTATGTCTCCTCAAAATAAATAGTGTAGTTGTCATATCTATGTCTCCTCAAAATAAACAGTGTAGTTGTCATATCTATGTCTCCTCAAAATAAACAGTGTAGTTGTCATATCTATGTCTCCTCAAAATAAACAGTGTAGTTGTCATATCTATGTCTCCTCAAAATAAACAGTGTAGTTGTCATATCTATGTCTCCTCAAAATAAATAGTGTAGTTGTCATATCTATGTCTCCTCAAAATAAATAGTGTAGTTGTCATATCTATGTCTCCTCAAAATAAACAGTGTAGTTGTCATATCTATGTCTCCTCAAAATAAACAGTGTAGTTGTCATATCTATGTCTCCTCAAAATAAACAGTGTAGTTGTCATATCTATGTCTCCTCAAAATAAACAGTGTAGTTGTCATATCTATGTCTCCTCACAATAAACAGTGTAGTTGTCATATCTATGTCTCCTCAAAATAAACAGTGTAGTTGTCATATCTATGTCTCCTCAAAATAAACAGTGTAGTTGTCATATCTATGTCTCCTCAAAATAAACAGTGTAGTTGTCATATCTATGTCTCCTCAAAATAAACAGTGTAGTTGTCATATCTATGTCTCCTCAAAATAAACAGTGTAGTTGTCATATCTATGTCTCCTCAAAATAAACAGTGTAGTTGTCATATCTATGTCTCCTCAAAATAAACAGTGTAGTTGTCACATATATGTCTCCTCAAAATAAACAGTTGAATGAAAGAGAAAATGTAGCAGCATTCTTGACTGGCTTCATGAATACCTGGACGTTTGCCCCAAACTGGTTTAGCATCCATGAAAATAAGGGTGATGTAGTTTCACACATATGGAGAAAAAGAAGACCCGTGTACCAGAGTGTCCTACCCTTTCTATTTTAGCAAATGAGCAAATTGAGCAAATAATGAAGACGCTTGCACAGATGTTACACATGAACCAAGATTTGAGTCATTGCACATGCACACAAACAGGCAGAAAAAGACAGCATTACGGCCATATGGAGCACAATTCAATCTGCTTCCGTGAATGACATACATACAGTCCAATCGAAAGGTTAAGCAAATTACATAGCTAGGATATAATATTTCTTTGTAGTATTGTGTCAGAAAACCGTATTCGGCGACCATATTGGATTTTTTCTTGACTGAGAATGGATTGGAATCATACACATGATACATGTATTTGTTGACAGCCGGAAAAGCTTATTTCTGTGAGCTAGCCATGATAATGTTTATGTTCTTGGCTGGTGCGGAATGTTCTATTGTTGTAATGACAACAATGATATGTGATATTACAATGATGGGAAAGCTTCAAGTACCAAGTGTCTTAAGTGAATGATTAAGAATTGACTCAAATACAAATATCTTATTAAACAAGTTGTATAACTTCTTTATTGCTTAAAATGTCTGGTGCATAAAATACAAAATAAGGAAGGTGCTCTATTTTTGTTTTCATTATTGCCATCAGTATTCCTGGGCAACGGTAACTATAGCAACAAAATAAATAAACGGCAACAATGCAGATACACATAAAAACAGGAAATAAAATATACATTTTATATTTTCAAATAAATACTTTAGCAAACACAATAAAGACTGAAAAAGTGGGGGGGGGGGGGGGGCAAAGGATGTTACATATCACCAGCAATGAGAGGTTCCTTCACATTAACAATAAAACATTTTGGATGTTGTACTACCTTCCATAATATTTCCTTCAACTACAAAATTCATGAAGGATGGTTCTAATTCTGACACCCCTCCATTGTGGTCAATAAAAATGGAAGTCTAAATGATTGTACACAATGTTTGGTAGTTGAACAGATTTCAAACTTAGACTGTTTTTCTGTTTTAAAGCTATAGTACTCTTTCCTACTTCTTATTATTATTGAGGGGTGTTTTTAATCATAAACTTTCATCAGACAAACAAAAGGAACAGATTTGATGTCTTTTTAAAAACACATTAGAACTATAATGCCCTCTCTTGACACATCAAACATATCACAAAATATTTTGAGCCACTCTCTGATTTAATTAATCAACTTTGCTGTGATTGATAAAAGTACTATATTTGGAAATCCCCTTTGGAAATAATGGAATAACATATCCATGGAGTTAGTAAGGCTATGTTTGGACATACCATTACAAAAAATACCGCCAATGGCGTTGTAGCACAACTGTAGTTTTTAAAAATGTTTATCCATATGCTAGTCTATGCTAACAATAGGTGTTTATTTGCTGAATAACTATCCAGATGCCTATCCAACCATGTTGCTATCTTTACGATAAATGCTATCATTTGGCTGTTGCTATGGGCGTGGTCATGTTGTTAGATATATTTGCATACATTTGTGTATGTTTTTGTTCACTTGTGTATGAATTCCTGATATTGTCTTTGCAATATACGTGATCATTTGGCTGTTGCTATGGGCGTGGTCTTGTTGCTAGGAAAATTTAAATACATTTTTTGAATGTTTATTCAATTGTCTATTAAACCCTGTTGTTATCTTTGTGAAATACACCACCGTTTGGCTGTTGCTATGGGCGTGGTCATGGTTACTAGGGTATTTGCATACATTTTTGGAATGTTTATTCATCTGTCTTTCTATTCCTGTTGTTATCTTTGCAATATACGTGATTATTTGGCTGTTGTTATGGGCGTGGTCTTGTTGCTATGCAAATTTACATACATTTTTTGGATGTTTATTCAATTATCTATTAAACCCTATTGTTATCTTTGTGAAATACACCACCGTTTGGCTGTTGCTATGGGCGTGGTCATGGTTGCTAGGGTATTTGCATACATTTTTTGAATGTTTACTCACTTGCTTACCAGATGATGTTGTTATTTGACCAAAATATACTGTCATTTGGTTGTTGCTAAAGGGTGTGGTCATGGTTGCTAGGGCCAATTTTGTCAAAATGTTTTTAAGAAAATCTGCAGAATAACAGTTTCAGAAACATCTTGCCAAGTTTCAGACTAATTGACCAAGTACTTTTTGAGATATAAGTTTTTGACCAAAAATGAACATTTTTACACCTAATTTGCATATCACTCATGGAATCATGGTATGCTTAATATTTCTTCGTCCATACATCCCTAGATACATTCCCATTAAATTTCAGCCCAATCTGCTCAGTAGTTTTAGAATTATAGATTTTTAACCAAAAAGACACATTTTTAGCCCTAATTTGCATATCACTGATGGAATCATCCCGTCATGAACAAATCTTACTTTACACCACCTTAAGAATGTTCCCAACAAATTTCGCACCAATCTGCCCAGTAGTTTCTGAGTTTAAGTTTTTTGACCAAAAATCACATTTTTTGACCCAAATCACACACCTGTGATGCGATCATTTTGATTTGAACAATTTCCCAACTAGACACCCAAAGTAATGGACCCACCAAATATCGTGGCAATCGGTTCAGCGGTTTTTGACTTTAAGTTGTTTACACACACACACACACACACACATCCACACACACAGACAGACAGACGCCGGGCGATCCCTATAGCACTACTGAACAAGTTCAGTTGTGCTAAAAATGTATAGGAAGGGTTGAAAATTTAAAAGAAGAATAATGCTGTATTACTCTATAATACTTGTAGTTCATCACAAGTCCAATGGACTCACACACATCACACATGCCCCTTTTATATTGTTGGTATGTTAAAATATGTAGTTTAGAAATAACATGTGTTTTTGTGGTGGTTGCAAACAATGAAAGAAACATTTCAAAAGGCAAAAACAATGGCAGGAATATATTATAATATATTATAATAAAAAACAACAACCCTGGACACAAACTCTTATGGCAAGAATTTCACAACACAGAAAAAACTTAGTTTCATTTTGATTAAATACAAAGGCAGTTTTATATTTGATTATTTACTTGATAGTTTCACTGAAAACATCATTATGATTGACCTCGATTGGAAGTGAGAATGTGTACATGTAGAGACCTCAGACATGGATTTACAAATGTTTAATTACATCAACCAAACAATCAAAGATGTCATACAAACTCTGCTAACTGTTGGCTACATGAAGTCATCTCCATACTACATGTGTATTTTAATGAGTTATTGCTTACACACGTCACAAGTGAGTTGTAGTCAGGATTAATACATCAATGTACCACATGATCACACTCTGCAGGTAACCATTGCTAGGCTCCAACAAGTAATGACATCACATTTTCATTAGCCTATCACTAATCAACTTGAAATGTTTTCAAATTTAGTTATTATGAGTACTCAGACAAGCACACTTCAAGCATTAGTTCTTTAAAAATCTCATCTTAAAAGAAAACTTAAATGGTCAAAAATGGCAAGTGACCTGTGGCTGGCAGTGTTTGAAATCTGTGCAAATATTGCTAGTAATACTGTTGAAAAATTCTCAATAAAAATTGACAAATAAAATATACTGGCACATCTGATAAATGGAATTCTATATACTGGACAAATATTAGAACTAATACAAACATTCTGTCATGTTTGGCAGTGGCTAAAATAATGTTCTATTAAAGCTTAGTGAAATCTTTGAAACTTACTGACTCTTAAAAAACTGTACTCAAACACACCATTGACAGTGGCTAACAACTGAAGTGACAACAATTTTGGCATGTTCCCCTCTCTGACCTTTTAGGATCGAGGGCACTCTTTGTATGAAATCACCACAGATCCCACAGATCCCACTGCAATTTCACTGCAGGGTCTATGATGTATACTCACTTAGGATGGCAGTTTTGACAAAAAGTGTATATTTGAAAATTAATTTTGGCATTATTGCAATTTGAATTTCACCTGCTATTGTGCTGTAGGACATGACAACTGCACATAAACCAGATTCAGTCCGACCGTACAAATGAACAAAATGTTTTAATTCTGGTAGAATTATATATTCATACTTAATTTATCCAAAGGATAGTGGAAATCACTTATAAACTTTTTCATTTTTGGGGAAGAAAATTCTGGCATATCAACTGTATACATCAGATATCTAAGCAAAATTTTTTAGAAAATTAAAGTTGACAAGAAGGTAGGTACATGGTAAACAGACAACACTATACTAAATCTGGTGACACGTCTCTGTCAATGTCCTACTATTCATGCATTATTCAAACTAAGAACAGAATAATCCAACTTGATGTGATGGACAAATCTCAACTGTCTAGAATACATAATATCTAGAAGCAAAGAATGACTATAACAAGTTTAATATAGCAAATGAAATACAGATTTGTATAATCTGAATAACATAAAACAAGTCATTGAGAATGACATAGTCCCCGCTATGATTGGGTTTTAAGGAACTGGCAGTTTATGTTGTCATTTTCTTGATATCACTACTCTGATCACACAACAACACTTGTGAACCTAAATCAAACAGACTTAGATATATTGTGTCTGCTCGTTGGACATGGAACATGCCTACTCATGTTGTGTCTCCTCGTTGGATACATGGGACATGCCTACTCTTCAAGATGACATGATGGAATAAACCATTCAACAATAAAGGATGGGTCGGGTATGGGGGGGGGGGGGGGCTGTTCAAGCATGTCTGAGTTATTGGCTTTGGACATGGAAAATTCGCAAACAAAATGGCTGCCAGGCAGCCATATTGGATTGTATCACGATGAAAATGGATATGCACATGTATGTCATAGAACACTGTGCTAATACCAACTTTGAATGAGATCTGTTCAAGCATGTCTGAGTTATGGCTTTGGACATGGAAAATTTGGAAACAAAATGGCTGCTAGGCAGCCATATTGGATCGTATCATGACAACAATGAATATGCACATGTATGTCATAGAACACTGTTCTAATACCAACTTTGAATGAGATCTGTTCAAGCATGTCTGACTTATGGCTTTAGACAGGGAAAATTTGCAAACAAAATGGCTGCTAGGCGGCCATATTGGATTGTATCATGAAACAAATTGACGTGCATACTGTATGTATGCCATTGTATGTTGCCCCTGTACCAAGTTTGAAAAAAATCGGTCCAGGCATCTCCAAGAAACGGCTCTGGACGGACGCACGGACGCACGGACAGACGGAACCCAATCCATAAGTCCCCATCCCGGACTTCGTCCGGCGGGGACTGATAAAAAGAGTGTTGAAAACAAATTTGATAAATGTTTTAAGACAAGAAGTTTGCGGTACTTCATTTCTTAACTTATTCATTTCATATCTTCCAACAAAAAGTTTCATTTCTTTCAAAAGAAAACACAATGTGCCGTGACAGCAAAGAAATTGAACTTTCCTCTTGTTTAGTAATATCTGTGATTATTGAAGAAAATTGATGAAAACAGAAACATTCTCTGGTTAGAAGTGTTTTTGTGGCAGAAATTCACACCAAATCTACTTATTTGAATGAGTCTAAGTATATTGACACAAATTCATATTTGGTGACTGACCTCAATGAAGTAATCATTTTTATACTGAGCTTCACAATTGTTTACAACAAGCAAATATTTGTCTTCTGTGTATATTGTTATTGTTCAACCAAAATAATTCAAGTACATGTACACATCAAAATCACTCATTATTCAAAAATGTTAATTTGCCTTGCGGTCTCTAAAATCAAACAAATTGGATACATGATTCTGGCAAAAATTGCACTACCTGCTACAAAACTTACAAATCTCTACAAATCAGGCAATGATAAAATACAACTGACAAAAAATAATTTTTTTTGGAATCATTTACAAAGGTTAAGCACCTTTGATTGTGGACACAAAGTGTCTGTATTTAGTACATATTGCTATAATATAATATATCATAGTACTACACTTTGGTGGTTGTCTGCTTCAAAATGGAAGTAAACTCAATGTACAAGTACATGTGTATTTCAAAAATATCTGTGTCAAAGTCAAAGTCAAAGTCAAAGTCAAAGTCAGATTTTAGTTGTTATTCATGAAATGTTGTAGAATGTGAGAAATCTATTGCTAGCATCTTAGACTATTTGTAATGTTCTCTTTGCAAAGTTTCATGTCTGAATTGATCTACACTTGATATCAATGGCACCACAAATATCACAATGTTCACAAGTTGTTACTGTCTAACAACTTTTTCCAGAACAGTCTCATACATTCAAAAAGTCCTACTATTTGCTATCATTGTTGCTGAAAAGATGTCTGACTGTATTGCTGTAATATCTGATAATGGGAGTCTATCAAAACACCAAGCATACTATACTAGAACCTACCAAATTACAAACTCCCCTCACCAGAGGTAGATAGTGATCTGCCCACCCCCTAAATAACAGTACACTTTGGTTTCGCCCTATGTTTACAATGGAATGGCAGTGTATACATCAAGCAAGTAGAGGTGGTACTGTCCACCCCCTAATAGTAGTACACTTTGGTATCACCCTTTGTTTACAATGGAATGGCAGTGTATAAGCGAAAAAAGCAAATAGGGGTGGTACTAGCAGTGGATTCAAGTAATTGGGTATTGAATATCTTTGGCAAGATAGTCCAAACTCCCCTGTCAACAATTGTAGTGTTTTTAATATGATAACACAAACCACACTATTTTCTGTGTGCCTTTAACGCTAGACTTCCTGACAGCAATACCTCATTAAATAACTTGGGAAGACAATGTATGTTTAACAATCAACAATTTATCAAAACCAATTTTTTAAAAAGCAAAATGTGATCATTACTGTGGTACATAACTGTATACTAACCCTATATATGATTTGTCAGCATCATTTTATCTAGTCTATACTTTCTAAAATTCTCAGCATCATTTTACCTAGTCTATACTTTCTACAATTCTCAGCATCATTTTAACTAGTCTATACTTTCTACAATTCTCAGCATCATTTTACCTAGTCTATACTTTCTACACGTCTCTCTTGTTTATCTTATGTTAATGTAAGATTTAAATAAAGTCTGATTGTCTCTTGTTCTATAAAATTAATTAATTTTAATATTTCTAAATTATATAATCTATAAAAATGGAAGAAACTTGTCAAGGCATTTCCTTGATTACGCCTATTTACATTAAGATGTTATTGCCATAGTAACAGTTACCATGGATATAATTTGCATGATTTCAGCGTACTAATCAATCGGTTCATAATTCACGAGTTGCTCATGATTCAATTAATAAGATTTGCATATTTCAAAAAAAATTTGCATGTTATTCGTCTGCCATGGTGGATGCAGATGATGGTTCTTTCTTAAGTTGTCGTAGCGTATCTTCACGTTTACAGTAGCTGTAGCGGTGATTCATATGCTGGCTGTAAGATCCTGAGTGGGAAAACTTCTTGAGACATTTATCACATTGATACGGTTTCTCACCACTATGTAGACGAGAATGCTCCATTAGGTGATGTTTGTGTTTAAATGCCTTTCCACACTCTTTACATTGATGTGGACGTTTACCTACAAATAGGAAATAAAAAAATAAAATATCAACATTTTACATTAATTTGACAAACTATTATTGTGTGTGTATGCATGTGTGTCTGTATGTGTATGTGTGTGTGTGTGTGTGTGTATGTATGTCTGTGTGTCTCTTGTCACAGTGATGTTAAAAATAGCGCCAATGGCATAGTAGCACAACTGTACAGTTTTTAAAAAACGTTTACCCACATGCTGATCCATGCTAGGTATAGGTGTTCATTTGCTGAATGATTATCCAGTTGCCTATCCAACCCTGTTGTTATCTTTGCAATGTACACGATCATTTGACTTTTGCTATGGGCGTGTTCTTGTTTTAATAGACATATTTGCATACATTTTTTGAATGTTTGTTCTCTTATCTATGAATCCCTGATATTATCTTTGCAATATACGTGATCATATGGCTGTTGCTATGGGCATGGTCTTGTTACTAGGTATATTTGCATACATTTTTTGAATGTTTGTTCACTTGTCTATGAATCCCTGATATTATCTTTGCAATATACGTGATCATATGGCTGTTGCTATGGGCATGGTCTTGTTACTAGGTATATTTGCATACATTTTTTGAATGTTTGTTCATTTGTCTACGAATCCCTGTTGTTATCTTTGCAATATATGTGATCATTTGGCTGTTGCTATGGGCAGGTCTTGTTGCTAGGTATATTTGCATACACTTTTTGAATGTTGGTTCACTTGTCTATGAATCCCTGTTATCTTAGTGAAATACACCACCGTTTGACTGTTGCTATAGGCGTGATCATGGTTGCTGGTGATCATGGTTGCTAGGGATATTTGGATACATTGTTTGAATGTCTACTCACTTGCCTATCAGATGATGTTGTTATTTAATCAAAATATACTGCCATTTGGTTGTTGCTAAGGGGTGGTCATTGTTGCTAGGGTCAATTGTGTCAAAATCTTTTGATGAAAATCTGCAGAATAACACTTCCAGAAACATCTCACCAAGTTTCAGTCTCACTGACCAAGTACTTTTTGAGATACAAGTTTTTGACCAATATTCACATTTTTACACCTAATTTGCATATCACTGATGAGATCATAATATGCTTAATATTTCTTCATCTATACACCAGATGCATCCCCATTAAATTTCAGCTCAATCTGCTTAGTAGTTTGGAATTAAAGATTTTTAACCATTTTAGCCCTAATTTGCATATCACTGATGGGATCATCATGTCATGAACAATTATTAATCTAAACACCCTTAAGAATGTCCCCAACAAATTTCAGACTGATCTGCCCAGTAGTTTTTGAGTTTAAGTTTTTCGACCAAAAATCACATTTTTTGACTGAAATCACACACCGGTGGTTAAATAATTTTGATTGAGCAATTTCCCAACAAGACACCCAAGGTAATACACACATCAAATATCATGGCAATCGGTTCAGTGGTTTTTGATTTTCAGTTGTTTACACACACACACACACACACACACACACACACACACACACACACACACACACACACACACACACACACACACACACACACACAGACAAACAGAGACACTTTGCCATGCCTATAGCACTACTGAACCTTATAAGTTCAGTTGTGCTAAAAAGAATGAATCAACTGAAATACTCACATTTGCTAACAGTCATTTTAGAATATTTTGATGAAAGCAATAACTAAATTAGTATTGAAGTTTTATGTAAGTTTGAAATGATGTCTGTACTCTCTTACAAGTGATGAATGTTTTTATGAGGAATAACAAATCAATAACCAAGGAAGTGATACAAGAATATATTTATGGAAATCTGTATCATGTAAACATAGTGTTCAACTGAAGTGGAAAGTAATGGTATCCATCTATCAATTGGACACTCCATTACAATTATATGTTGTAGCACATTCACAAATTACTAGCATGCAGAAAAAAAATTGTTAGGTTATAAAAGACAAACTGAGGTATCAGTTTTTCAGTTTGGTTCAGTATTGATTTCCTTTGACCACTTTCAAGTGTAAATAACGTTACAATTGTTTACCTAATTAGCAAGCTATGATAAAGTAAAAAAATAAAAGGTTATAAATAATAGTAAAACCTCATAATTATATTTTAATGGCCAATCTAATATTAGGGGGCTATTTGATTGGAAAATACAGAAGTCAGGAAATTACTGCCAAATTACAGGTAACCATATACTTTAAAGAGGGGTTGAACTTGAAACACTACAATGATCAATTTTAGACAAAGGATTTTTCCAATTTTGGAGTTGAGGGCGCTATACACTACTAATCTGTGTGTCCATGTCTGTTTTAATGCACTAAATAACATGTTTTTTACAATTAAAGTCAATAGCATTAAGAGCTAATCATGTTATGAGAACAGCTAGGAAGCACACACTTGGCATACACTGTTATCTAGTCACGGATACTAATATAATTTTGTCCACAAAATGATCAACACATTGACATGCTCTTCAGGTGTACTTTGGTTCACTTTTACTTTCACCTTTACGGGAACACCTGCAATGGCTATCATTAAGGTTCACAAAGTGTGTATGTCTTCATTAGTATGCGATGTTTGAAAGTCGACATTGATAAACAAATGTATGCAATTCCCATATGAGAGAGAAACTGCCTGTGTTCCAGTCTTAAAATGTTAGGTAGTCTGAAGTGAAATGATAAGCCTTGATTGCATTACAATTGTAACCTTTCTGACTCCATATTAGTACTAAACCAATCATCTTAACATTCTCTCTTTTTATCGATTTATCTAATGTCCATTTAACATTTTGATTTATGGCAGCTAACACTTTGAAATAAAAAAATTCAAATGAAATGTTTTTAATATCAGAAAAGTAGGATAGGTGACAGTATCAAGTTTGTGTGGATTGGGATTTCAATTGATAGCCAGCCAGTCTAGTTGAAAAAAATCTCATTATTTTGCATATTTGATTTTGCAATATTAATTCACAGCAAAGGATTTCATTCTGTAATGTTCGTGAAAAATCACACATTTGGATTTACAAATATTTGATAAGAGCTAAAGAAGACGACAGACTTGAATTTTCTTGCTGAAGATTTTCACAAATGTGAGATACTAAATAGTGAAGTTATAATCTATATTGGACACATTTGACTTTCCTTCTACTACAATCTAACACCTACTGTATTGAACATGATCTGACAATGTTACATTAACAGGGTCAAAGCTGCTCACAATTTTCAGAAACCCTTGAGTAACGATATTCCGACAAGTGTTGCTGACACCATCCTATTTACAGATATATTGTGAACTGTTCATCAGAATTAACAAAACAAAATGTAACAATGTCTTTTCCTGATTGGCACAAAAACTAAAAATAGCTTCTGAATATACTATATACATCTCCTGATAGTAGACATTGACCAATCATTTGTACCCCTTCTACATTTCCCGTGGAGGGTGACTGACCAATCAAAGAAAAGAATACAATTTCACATAAGATGTAAATCCAGGTAGGAAGCAGAGGTCATTGAGGTCATATCAATGTTACTTATTGCACATAAGACTTACACAGCTTTGAATCATTCGGGAATACTATAACTTTAAAGATGCAGACTTTGCATGGAAATCTTACTAATTTTCCTGTGTTCTGTTCTGATTATAATATCTAGGTTTTCTTTCTGACAAATATTAAAACATTTTTGTGATTCACTTTGTCTTTGTCTTTCATATTTATTCATTTAGTAATAAAGAATTCACAACAAATTCTATTCAAACAGAAAATGTCAAATCTTTCATGGCAATAAATACTCTTTAACTTTCTCTACACACTACCTGACAAGTCAAGTAAATAACGCTACACTCAGTCAAATTTTGGCTAACTTTTAAAAATTGATGATTTTCAAAAAAATTAGTATACTAGAATATCAATTTTTTGTACATATCACCAAATATCACCAAATATCAACAACACAATCCCACAGCAAAAATTGGATAATATAATATTAAATATCACAGCTAGTATAAAGTTAAGATTGAAACAAAGTGAGTGGTCGTTATCGTCTAAAGTAAGTAGTAAAGTACAATACAATCTGCAATCTGTGTAATTGGTGATCTTTGCAATACTCTGTATACAGATTGTACATAGATAGGCTACAATGACGACGTGTACCAAATTCAAAACAGCTATGTGATCTAAATACAAGGGTTTTTTTCACGCTCTTAAAAATGACCTTAAAAGTCATTCTATGACAGTAGAAATCTTTTCTATTCATTAATAATATCTAATTTAGCTCTAGCATTATCAAATATACACTCTCATATTTTAGTCAATTGTATCAATAAACATGAACAAAGTGTGACATTCCACAGAATAGTATGCTCTGTAGACAAAATGAAGCTCAACTTCTGCCATAAAATTTAGTTTGCAATTTTGATCCAAAAAGACCTATTTTTTTAAATACAAGATATCACAAATTTGCTATTATTTATACCAAAGTTTGCTACATGTCTAGGAAGAATTGACCAATCACCGGTATTTGTATTTGGTAACTGTTATTTACATCATCAAAGTAAATACAATATTATTACATTGGCCACAACATTTAACTTGTACTTACAAATATTTACTCCTACATGATCATTAATTCTTGTCAAATTTTATCAAATAATAAAAATAATTCTTTTTTCATTACAAAAAAGCCCAAATATACATATTTCAGTAACTTTAACTAGTATATTATGAGACTGTCTCCATGGTGATGATTCAAACAATTAATCAATACTACTGTTCTGTCCCAACATATTCAACCCTTCCCCCTCCCCCCCCCCCCCCCCCCATATTATCACAAACATTTGTGTACTATTTTTGAACCATTCTTTCTCAACTGTCCTTGGCAGCAGTCTCCATGTGATATTTACTTCACACCTTCGCAAATTTTGAGGAAATACAACACACCTTTGTAGGAAACAATTTTTAGTTTATGCAAATTTTATGTGCAACTTGTCAACAGTTATTGATTATATTATTAGAATATTCAAATTTTGACGACAATCATCACTTCATATTTTCTATGAATAATGGCTTTCTAATATAAATGCAAGAATTAAGACATACCAATCTACTTAGTTGTTTAGGTAATAACATCATAATACAACATGTAGTTACAAGTGGAGCTGGATACTCTTTGCTATTCAGTCACATACAGATGTAGTAAAACAGATGGATCAGTGTTTTCACAATTTCAACAAAACTGGTATTTTTATCAAACCAATTAATGACTATACTCTTACATTCTCTTGTAAACATATAATGACAATGTAAGTGAAAAGATTTAACACATTCACAAAATAATGATTGCAGCTATAGTTTGAACTAATCATACACACAACATGTTACATTGTCTAGTATTACACACCATTGTATGTATGTCAACTGTTACATCACCACAATGTCACAGATGTACATCAAAGGCACAATAAAATACAACCACTCCCACCCCAATAGTTAGGATAATAAGAACATACAAATCAAAATGAATCTTGTCTTTATGTTGTCATTTTTTGACAAGAGCAGTGGTTCTGACACTGTTGATGTCATCAAATGTTTTTTTTTTATTGAAGTTATTAAAGGCATATCTCATGTATATGAGTTGATATGATCATGAATTCACAGCTGAGTGGACAACACCTGTGGACAGGTCCACCTAACTTACTCATCAAAACACAAATTGAACAATATTCGTATAAAAAAGATGACTTTTGAATATTCAATGTTTTTGTTAAGGGTGGTAAGTAGGTAAAATCTATCTGAGTTCTCCATTCATTTTACAAGAATATTCACAAATGACTGACTGTGATGCACTTTTTAATTTTTGTGTGATGCCATAGACAGTAGTCATATCATTATTAATATAACTACATCATAAACTTACGTTATTAATAACAAAGACATATTTGACTTCAATATTTGACTTCAATTCAATTTTTATTTTTGTTATATAACAAACAAGAATCCATTGACTTGCAAAATTACCATGTAATCATTTATGTTAATGTCATTCCAGTTGTCATAGTTTCATGATTTAAATTATGTATCAATGATATATATGGCTAAATATTCATGTAAGTCAAATCACTTCAGGTTCAAAGGGCACACTCAGAGGAATGTAATGTTATGATTTCATGTTCATTGGCAGTAGAAGAGTTTGGAAATATCTACACACTTAAGTGGTCAAACGAATAAAGAAATCATCGGTTTAAGAATTTTGACTTACCTGAGTGTTCATAAACATGCCGAAGTAGTGAGCTGTGTTTCTGGAAGGTTTTGGGACATTGACTACAAGCATACATTCCGTTGACCGTGCGTGGTGATCTGTCTTTCCGTCGCCTCGTTCTGGACAAAGTCATTTCACCAATGGATTCATCAAGACTTAACTCACTTAGTGATTCATCTGAAAATAACAAAAATAAAAACAGATTATTTTCAAAGATCCAAAAACCAACTGCATGAAATTTGTTTCAATATAAAACATATTTCAATTCAAAGTAAATAATGGATTTAAAGTACAAGAGAGGTTCAATGCAAAAGTATCTTACATTGAGGCTCAAAGTTTGATATTCAGTTAAAAAAGGACTAAAAAAAGGCATGCTTAAATAACAAAAAGGATAAAAACTTCAAAGTTACTGTACAGTAAGTTTGAATGTATTGACTAACCAAATGAATATCTCGTCCCTAGTATTATCAACTGTTATCATATCTCGTCCCTAGTATTCTCAACTGTTATCATATCTCGTCCCTAGTATTCTCAAGTTATCATATCTCGTCCCTAGTATTCTCAACTGTTAGCATATCTCATCCCTAGTATTATCAACTGTTATCATATCTCATCCCTAGTATTCTCAACTGTTATCATATCTCATCCCTAGTATTCTCGACTGTTATCATATCTCCTCCCTAGTATTCTCAACTGTTATCATATCTCATCTCTAGTATTCTCAACTGTTATCATATCTCATCCCTAGTATTATCAACTGTTATCATATCTCGTCCCTAGTATTCTCAACTGTTATCATATCTCGTCCCTTGTATTCTCAACTGTTATCATATCTCGTCCCTTGTATTCTCAACTGTTATCATATCTCGTCCCTAGTATTCTCAACTGTCATCATATCTCGTGCCTAGTATTATCAACTGTTATCATATCTCGTCCCTAGTATTATCAACTGTTATCATATCTCGTCCCTAGTATTCTCAACTGTTATCATATCTCATCCCTAGTATTCTCAACTGTTATCATATCTCGTCCCTAGTATTATCAACTGTTATCATATCTCATCCCTAGTATTCTCAACTGTTATCATATCTCATCCCTAGTATTCTCAACTGTTATCATATCTCATCCCTAGTATTCTCAACTGTTATCATATCTCATCCCTAGTATTCTCGACTGTTATCATATCTCCTCCCTAGTATTCTCAACTGTTATCATATCTCATCTCTAGTATTCTCAACTGTTATCATATCTCATCCCTAGTATTCTCAACTGTTATCTTATCTCGTCCCTAGTTTATCAACTGTTATCATATCTCATCCCTAGTATTCTCAACTGTTATCATATCTCGTCCCTAGTTTATCAACTGTTATCATATCTCATCCCTCATATTATCAACTGTTATCATATCTCATCCCTAGTATTCTCAACTGTTATCATATCTCGTCCCTCGTATTCTCAACTGCTAACATATCTCGTCCCTAGTATTCTCAACTGTTATCATATCTCGTCCCTTGTATTCTCAACTGTTATCATATCTCGTCCCTAGTATTCTCAACTGTTATCACATCTCATCCCTAGTATTCTCAACTGTTATCATATCTCATCTCTAGTATTATCAACTGTTATCATATCTCATCCCTAGTATTCTCAACTGTTATCATATCTCGTCCCTAGTATTCTCAACTGTTATCATATCTCGTCCCTAGTATTATCAACTGTTATCATATCTCGTCCCTAGTATTCTCAACTGTTATCATATCTCGTCCCTAGTATTCTCAACTGTTATCATATCTCGTCCCTAGTATTCTCAACTGTCATCATATCTCGTGCCTAGTATTCTCGACTGTTATCATATCTCGTCCCTAGTATTCTTAACTGTTATCATATCTCGTCCCTAGTATTCTCATCTGTTATCATATCTCGTCCCTCGTATTCTCAACTGTTATCATATCTTGTCCCTAGTATTATCAACTGTTATCATATCTCGTCCCTAGTATTATCAACTGTTATCATATCTCGTCCCTCGTATTCTCAACTGTTATCATATCTCGTCCCTAGTTTATCAACTGTTATCATATCTCATCCCTAGTATTCTGAACTGTTATCATATCTCGTCCCTCGTATTCTCAACTGTTATCATATCTCGTCCTTAGTATTCTCAACTGTTATCATATCTCATCCCTAGTATTCTCAACTGTTATCATATCTCGTCCCTAGTATTATCAACTGTTATCATATCTCATCCCTAGTATTCTCAACTGTTATCATATCTCGTCCCTAGTATTATCAACTGTTATCATATCTCATCCCTAGTATTCTCAACTGTTATCATATCTCCTCCCTAGTATTCTCAACTGTTATCACATCTCATCCCTAGTATTCTCAACTGTTATCATATCTCGTCTCTAGTATTATCAACTGTTATCATATCTCATCCCTAGTTTATCAACTGTTATCATATCTCATCCCTAGTATTCTCAACTGTTATCATATCTCATCCCTAGTATTCTCAACTGTTATCATATCTCGTCCCTAGTATTATCAACTGTTATCATATCTCATCCCTAGTATTCTCAACTGTTATCATATCTCGTCCCTAGTATTATCAACTGTTATCATATCTCATCCCTAGTATTCTCAACTGTTATCATATCTCATCCCTAGTATTATCAACTGTTATCATATCTCGTCCCTCGTATTATCAACTGTTATCATATCTCGTCCCTAGTATTATCAACTGTTATCATATCTCATCCCTAGTATTCTCAACTGTTATCATATCTCGTCCCTAGTATTCTCAACTGTTATCATATCTCATCCCTAGTATTCTCAACTGTTATCATATCTCATCCCTAGTATTATCAACTGTTATCATATCTCGTCCCTAGTATTATCAACTGTTATCATATCTCGTCCCTAGTATTCTCAACTGTTATCATATCTCGTCCCTAGTATTATCAACTGTTATCATATCTCGTCCCTAGTATTATCAACTGTTATCATATCTCGTCCCTAGTATTATCAACTGTTATCATATCTCGTCCCTAGTATTATCAACTGTTATCATATCTCGTCCCTAGTATTATCAACTGTTATCATATCTCGTCCCTAGTATTATCAACTGTTATCATATCTCGTCCCTAGTATTATCAACTGTTATCATATCTCATCCCTAGTATTCTCAACTGTTATCATATCTCATCCCTAGTATTATCAACTGTTATCATATCTCGTCCCTAGTATTCTCAACTGTTATCATATCTCGTCCCTAGTATTATCAACTGTTATCATATCTCATCCCTAGTATTATCAACTGTTATCATATCTCGTGCCTAGTATTCTCGACTGTTATCATATCTCGTCCCTAGTATTCTCAACTGTTATCATATCTCATCCCTAGTATTCTCAACTGTTATCATATCTCGTCCCTAGTATTATCAACTGTTATCATATCTCGTCCCTAGTATTCTCAACTGTTATCATATCTCATCCCTAGTATTCTCAACTGTTATCATATCTCATCCCTAGTATTATCAACTGTTATCATATCTCGTCCCTAGTATTCTCAACTGTTATCATATCTCATCCCTAGTATTCTCAACTGTTATCATATCTCGTCCCTAGTATTCTCAAGTTATCATATCTCATCCCTAGTATTATCAACTGTTATCATATCTCGTCCCTAGTATTCTCAACTGTTATCATATCTCATCCCTAGTATTCTCAACTGTTATCATATCTCGTCCCTAGTATTCTCAAGTTATCATATCTCATCCCTAGTATTCTCAACTGTTATCATATCTCATCTCTAGTATTCTCAACTGTTATCATATCTCATCCCTAGTATTCTCAACCGTATAAATTCTATTTATCTCACCTCTTTGTTGAATCCCTGGGTGATATGGTATTCCTTGTTTGTCCATTAAACTAACATCAACCCCAAGTGATTTCCTCAGTTCCTCTTCTGTCATAAAATGTCTACCAACCACATCAGGTGATCCGGTACTCATCAAACCCAGGCTGTCCATCAGTTTGAGCTTCTTTGTTGGATTGTGAGCTGCAGCAGTTGCTGCAATCAAAGCTGCATCAGGGAAACCATTGTGTAGAGAATGTGCATACATGTGTGGTAGTTCAAGTGGACCGTGTGCAAGAAGTGCTGCTGTGGTTGCTGGATCTTGTTGGTTGTTGCAGTGTGCTCGGATGTTGTTCTCAAAGTAAGGTTGTGCCATTCGGTGGTCTAGCTTGAAAGAACCAATGTAGAAGTCAGGTGCTGCATTTGGGTGTGAACGATAACCTTTCATATGAAAGACTGATCTAGAATTGCGGGAATTATCGAAGTATGGATGTCTTGGTTCATACATGGGTGCCTTTGATTGTTTTGGTAAGGAGAGATCAAGTGGTTGATCCCCTCTTATCAAATTGTTGGGTACTGGTAGGGGCACAGGTGAAGAACGTTTCTTGGTGAGAGGAATTGGTTGGTCATCTGACAGGTGGGCTTTCATTGACATATCAAGTCCGTTTTGGTGGGCTTCAGGTGGTATACCAACCATAAGTAGTCCGCCTCTATTGTGATTGATATCAGTTCTTGCTGGTGGTAACCGTAGTGAGCTTGCTGTGCTGATTTGTAGTGGCCGACCACAGTCAGGTTCATCTTGACCTTGACTCATTTCATGGTCATTGGAAGACTGTTTCTTGTCCTTCTCCTCCCCCTCCCTATTGTCAAAGTTTCTATGGAGACTGTAATTTTTGTCATCCTCCTCCTCATCATCATCATTGTCATCTTCTTCACTTGCTATAGAGGATGAAGTACTCTTGTTGTTATGGATACCTTGTTTTGCCCGCATCTCGATGAACCACTTCTCAACTTGACCTCTTGGCATTCCTAATAAAAGTGAAATTTTCTCTAGACCATCTTCAGATGGACTTTGAGACATAGCAAAGAATGCCCTCAGTGCATGCTGATGATTTTCTGAAATTCTGAAACCATTTCTTTCCATTTCATTCTCTTCTTCGCGGATCATGTCTTCAGATTTTTCTGAGTTGTTGTCAGAGTCGTCAGACACCTCTTGTTCTTGTCTCTCTTCCCCTTCACTTATATAGCCATCTCGTACCATTTCAGCCTGCATCATCTCTCTTTCCAAATCCCTCTCTGACCTCATGTTATCAGTTTCTTGCATAGCTACGACTTCTCTCTGAAAATTGATGAATTTTGTTAAAGAAGCGTGATTCTTGACTTTTTTGACGTCTTCGTTTTGCTCACACAAGTACCTTTCATGTTGATGTAACTCTATTGGATTATAGAAAAGTTCTTGACAGTATCTACAAGCATTCTTATCTTTCTTTATATGTACACTAGCAAACGCTTCCACTGCTTTGGCTTCATTCACTTTTCGTAAAGTATAATCCACTATACTATAACTTTTCCGTTTTCCGTCATTGCTGTCACCTTGACAGCTTGTCGGACTCTTGGAAGACAGACGTTCTCCTGCAATATCTGGAAGCACAATATCGGTGGGTTTCATACCACCTGGTGTGGGACTGGTTACCTCACTCTCTGAATTTGACTGCTTGACTTTTTTTATTTTTGCAACATCTGTATTTTGTCCTTCTTGTTGTTGCTTGGAAACAGTAGCACCGACAATTTGAAGGACTTTCTTTACTGCATCATTAGGTGGGGATGCTGTCATGGCACTGGAGGGTTTATCTTGTGATGAGTTTTCCCCGTTTTCAGGAATGTTGACATGGATTGGTATCATAGTATTAGATGGACTTGCAACCATGGACGGCTTGTCTAGATGATCATAAGATGTGCCATATGTATGCATATATTCAGATGTACTGATAGGTGGTGCCGAAATGGTAGAGTTTGTTTTCCCATTCATGACTTTCACGGGCGCTGCTTTTTCAGGATGAAGTGGTGTAATATATTTCAAAGGTGTACATTTCTTGCTACTTATATGTGAACTGTATGAACCTGAGTGTGAGAAGCGTTTCTTGCATGTTGGACATTCGTAGGGTTTCTCACCACTATGGATACGTAAGTGTTCCTTCAAGTGATGCTTGTATTTGAAAGCCTTATGGCACTCACCACATTTAAATTTGCGATTGCCAGTTGAGTGTGTCAACATATGTCGTTGAAGTCGATAGATGTTTACAAATGCTTTGTTACAGATCTCGCAGATTTGGTCTCTGCCAGGCATATGAGTTGCCATGTGACGTTCGAGTTGTGATTTGTATGCAAAACTATAATTGCATTCAGAGCAGGCAAAGTTGTTGGCATTCTTTTCATGGCGATACTTGATGTGTTCTTTCAAGGAGGTTGCTCTCTTGTAGACTCTTTCACAGTATGGGCAACTAAGGATAGTATCTTCACTGCCGTCTTCACCTACTGACGGATAAGAAAAAATCACACAATTACTATTCGGCTCAGATTAGGAACCATTGTAACAAAAATTGGAGAAATGGTATTTAAATCCAGAGAGTATCTTTTACATTTAATAGTGTGTAACTTTGCAAGGAACACAGAGAAAATATATACAAGGAAACCAGATAGTTCTTTCTCCTTTTGATTAATCCTGAAATATTCACGGGATGACTCAGTTATTGTGAAATAAAACGTACACAGCACTGAAACAAAGACACTTCATCAATATCATATAACAATTAAGTGAAAAAATGTCAATTTACTGTCTGTTGTTGTTTTCATTTGACAAAATACCACACCATCATTGTCAAAACTTAATATGATACATTGACTTCGTTATTTTGTACTAAAGTTTGTTTTCAATGATTGCTATTGGTACCTGTTTTTTAGTGGTGATGATTGGCACACAATTCATTGATAAGAAGTTCAGAATATTGAAGTGTCACACATGATTATTTTCTAACTTTAAAATTTTAAAGTTTCACTTCTGTTTAGAAATTACAAATAAGCCGTCAATATGAAATCGTGTTTATTTCACTTCAGAGGACAAGATGATAATGGTAGTATATAAAATGTCTGAAATATCACTTGGAAGATATCTTCATCAACACTTCCATGGTCAGACTGATGACATTCAAGTCACCTATGGGGGCAGTATTCATCCCATACTAATTTTGTGTCTCTACCATCATGAACTTTTATCACCAGCTCAAACTTGAAGTCACCACAATGGCACTACTTCAAAAAGTTTAAAAATAAGTATTCATAAATTTGCTGAAATCTGAAACCAAAGTAATTATCACATAGTAAGAGTAACTAACAACTGGCTGGTATCCCTGTGTAGTATAGGACATATAATGATATGATGATCAGTTTAAATGTGACAACCCTGACATGGCCCCAGTATTGACTCAAGTTTCAAACTTTCACCACACCTCATCATAAATAGGTGACTGACTACATAAAACTTCCCTAAACTCATGAAGATGACTAACAAACATTCCATGCACCACTACATTTTTTATCAACTAATCTTCCCTGTCATAGCGGCCATCTGCCTTGGTAAAAGTCTAATTTTGGCTCAGCCGGACAGGAAGGAACTGTTAACACACACCGGGACAGGTTCAGGTAGTGGCCTCTCCCTTTGCTGTCCACTTAACTCATTTTGATATCCACATCAACCTTGGCAAAGTTCATGCTGTTTATACTTTCATGGAGCCACCATGATTAATGTGGACAAGCGTGTTGGGGGACAGGTACCGTTTGAATCTAAACACCAGTCAGTTTTGGCGTCCCTTACCAGTCATTAACATCGGTGTACGCTTTCAGTCGGCCCATTAATATCAACATATGGACAATAAATCATACTATAACTCATATACAACTGACATACCATGACAACGTACTTTCCTTAATTCTCTAAACCACCTTCAGTTTTCGGTACTTGCCGACACCAACTCACATAACAAACACGTACACATGTAAACCACTTTCATGAGAAAACCTGACTCTACCGAAAGTGACATTCAGTCCATTTAAGGCCAAAATGATTAATACTAAGGTCACGTTAAGGAGATGTATCTCTAGTAGGTCAGACAGGTCTTAAAAGTTGGTTTTTAATTTTGCTTAATTTCTTTCTTTTTTTTAAATTTACTATCATCAAAGTGTCAAAATTTAAAGTGATATACAAATTTCTTCTTTGTTATTAATTGCAAAAATATGTTAAAGATTTCAAACATTTTAGTTTCAAGTGGAGTAGGAATAGAGGATAAATTTCACACTCTAACTGACAGGATAAGGTAAAAGAAATGATTTTGCCCAGACTTGCTTGACCTGAATTCCAACTCCACTAAATTCAACCAGGACTCTTTACAAGTGTTTAACTTGAGATTTTCCAGAAAGCTACCAAGTTGCCTCCACCCTCAGATCAAAACATTCAAAACAGACTGCCACAGGGCAAACTGATAATTCATCTTTATTTTAATTGTGTCCTCTGGCAACGTGAATCAATTTGAGTCTTTACACCGCTTTTGCCATTCTCACTTGACCAGGTAATTTGTAAGTAAATTAAAACTGATTGAAGCATCTGATTTCAAAGGCCATTGCACCTTGTATCCTTATGTACAGGTCTCCCTGCAGGCATCCCAGGTCATGTTTTAATTGCACTTGTGTTTTTGTGCATGCCTACAATCTCGGAGGTAAGAGAAATGAGTCACGTTAAAACAACCTGAGTGTTGTTTGCCACCTTTCTCCGGAGGTGGCCCAAGGATTCTGTTACCTTCCATATTTACCCACTTTCCTGTGAGAAACTTCAGCTCGATCACATCCAGCTGTGATTAATATATCATCCTGCCAGTAAAAACGTGGTATGGTATAATACTAACCTGAGATGTCGTGTTCATTGTCCACTTCCTCTTCGGGTGCTTCAGGATAGATTATTGCAGTGTCGCTACGACTGAGGTATTCTTGTATATTCATCCCCCTGTTCAAACCCCTCTGCTCTTCCTCTTGAAGTTCCTTATTGCTTTGGTAACCATCATCACCATGGAAACTTTCATCATTGCTGCTCATCTCCTCCTGATTCAGTTCATTATCATTGCTATGGTAACCATCACTGTGGTTACCACTGGCATTGTCTCTACATTGTGCTTGCACATTTTCAGGTTCAACATCATTGTCACTTATTTCTTCTGGTATTTCTTCAACTGTCAGAGGAAAGGGAAAGATATTCTTATTAGTTGGACTTTATATCAAGACAGGAAATTACATGTATCAGCAATTATCATCATTTGATAAAAAGCAAGTGTACAGGATTCAGAGAAAGACCACACCTTATGAGAGATAATACTCTTAGCAGAATTAACTTTCATGTTAAATTTCACCATTTATTGACTGTGTCTTTGATGACTCGTGAAAGAATGGAAAAGTTAGAAGTCACCTCAGGTCTCACATTTTTATGGGTTTAACATCCCATTTGACATGAATAAATTACAGAAAAGTTTGCGTTCCAGCTATAAATTTCCACCTTCAACAATACAATGCTAAATTCCATATCACTTATTTCAAGTTTACAAAACATGTTCACCCTTTGCTTGCTCCAGGGTCTGTGTGCACTAATTTATTATGAAAACCTAACAACACCTAAAGTTAAGAGTTTCGATTATAGAATTTCCTAAAGTGTGTGAATCCCTGCTATTAAGTTTTTTTCTTGTTTCATATCACTCAAGGCCAGTTCAATATGGTTTAAAGTCATGCCGCACACAGCCCCTGGGGATTGCATGTGCCCATATCACCTTACACATGGCTCCACTGTTCTCAGCTTGGACTGTTTATAGAAGCAACCAACTAGCTGGAACAGGTATCACCTGTTTGCTGCCTTCAAACTTTGTAGCCATCAAATAGGAGAAGGTAAATAAATTAGTCACAGACAATATAAACAACTGTCTTTAGGTTGTATATAACTGATGTGATAGCAAGGACATTGTTTGGTGTAGAATTAAACAAAGCCTATACTAGGTGTAAACTGGCCACCTTCCTGTGCACTGTCATCAGGGCTAACGTCAAAACACTTTCTTATCTTGCCATGCCACAATTTCATGACAATGTAAACCATTCACAGTTAAATTACCACATTCAGTAAATATTGAAAAAAAAAGGTACCAATGTGTTTACTTTGAATTAAATGAAACCTGATTTTGTATTACACTGTGATATCTAGAAATCCCAGGTATCATCAATCAGATTGGAAGTAACAAAAACATTTTATCATGTGTGTTAGGTGAATTCTCTGCATTTTGTCTGTCAATATTTGTTGTAAATTTATCATCTATGCAATTGAACCATACTTGTAACTAAAAATAAAAGTACAAATGAAAACTGCATTAAACTGACTCAAAGGGTATCCAAAATGTCCAACTTAACAGAGCACCATAAGGTCAGTAAATGTCTAAAAATGAAAGTGTTTAGTAATCACACTGCTCAAACCTAATAAGTTGCTAGTTCCTATATGTAGTTATCAAAACAACATGAAAGTCTGACCGCATACCTCAAACTGAGCCACATATAAGTGGAGAATCATGTAAAACAGTAAAACTCAGTATTTCAGGTGTTTGGAATGCAATGTGCTAAACACACCATGATTCAATAGACACACAGACCAATGGCAAACAAAGTAGAAAATTCAATTTAGCATTTCATCAGGAAATAGAGTGTACTAAGAATGAAATGACATAGAGGTGATAATCACTTCACTAATAAAATTCTCACTTCCAGACAAATTGCTCATTTCCTGTGAGCCAAAGGTAGTCATGTGTAAAATATACACAACTACTCCAGATTTTACTAGTAATATTATACAATTACATTTTCCAATGTCTGAAAACTGCCGCATAAACACACAAAAATATAGATTTCTATTTATAATTATATACCTACAATGTACAATTCAATACAAATTCAAAAAATTTAGTACGAACAACTGCAAGATACAATTAAATCACATATTTTTAATAATATTGATGAAAAATTTGAAATACATTGCTGAAAAAACATATGCCATATTTGTTATTATTAGAATAACTAATTTTTTAGGTTGGATTCCATGCAACACCAATTACAATATGTAAAGCTGTGTATCAGATTACCATAAATTAACATATCCTTAACACCACTATCACATGTATAGAAAGAAAGCCACAGAATGGAAGCAAGCAGTTCAGATCGTTTTTTTTTTCAGATTACATGATAATAGGGGAGAGCTATATTTCAAATGATACACAATCAAAAAAAGGACAATCGCATAATCTTGCCTTGTGGACAAAAAGGACACATTGTATTTTAAATCAAATCCCAAAAATGGCTTCATTACAGATGAATAGTGAATTAGCCAGGTACAAACCACTACCTTCATTAACTTCATTATTTCCCCTCATTTGGTAAATTATCTTCATCAAAATTGAAATTGGAGTCGTTATGTTGGTCAAAGGACACACAAGGTATGTATTCAACATGCTGGCAGTTTTAATGAGTTGTGTTCCACCTTGTTTTCAAATGGTTACATGGATCCTGACAACAACAGGTAAAACTGCCTAGCTTCTAAAATGGAATATAGCAGTCATGTCCTCCTGAAATGTTGTTTTCCTTTTCATCTGATGAAATAGTACTTGAAGATCTTACTAATGGAGTAATTTTATCCTATATGCAGCTTTAATTGATTAAAAAAACCCTTGACTACAGTTTCCCATCGATGTTTCTAATTTTACAACGACTCATCAACTAGAAACTGTACCCACTGACGAAGCGAGACATCTGTATTTAGCTTAAAGATCAAATGACAAAATGAACAAAATTACCTTTCTAAGTGGTTTTTTAAAATAACAAGTGAAACAACATGAAAACTGTCTAGACTTCTTGTCTATATCTTCAGGTAAAAATTAGAAACAATGAACTCTTTCTTGATGACAGACACTTGGTTATCTGTCAGTATTTAGCAATTATACTGTTTGGTCATAAAACAAAGACTTTCATAGAAAAATTATATTTTGCTACAAGTCCTTATTTGGAAAACGTTTTACTGGAGAAAACACTGTATAACAAATGGAAATATTTTGATAACAAGCAACCTGTTTTTGGATACATATTTCTCAGAATTGTATACAAAATTTTTCAATGAATACATGGCAGTTTTTTTTTAATTTGCAACAGTTTATGTAAATTATGGTCACTGTTGGTCAGGGTAATATCAAGAAGTATCTCAACATTTTCATATCATGAAAAAGACGACTATGTTTCTCATGAATAATCACTGAAATGAATACTTGTGGTAAAACATAATTCATTTTCATATCTTCTAAAGCTGTAACTTTGCATATAGTTATGATTTTGATTTGGAAAAAAAATTGTATTTAATTGCATAGCTTGGTCATTGGTCAAGTACAGGTTTGAACAGAAATCGTGATGGTTTCATTTGTAAAGTTAGGTGGCCTTACATACATATGGCTGCCAACACAAAACAGGCAGGTGCAGGTGATGTTGGAGATTCATAATGGTAGCATCATTATTAATATGGACACATGTGATGCCCATACAAATACCTCCTTCACAGTGCTGTGTGCAATATCAGTCCACTTGCACACGTAGATTGTCATCATCAGTTGACCACTCAACTTGAAACTTCACAACCCCTATCACAAGGTGAATTAATGGAAGTCAAGATGGCTACCAGTCGGAGCCAATGTGTCCAGACTCGCTGGCTACATATTGAACTTTCAATTTCAAACTGTCTACCTAAAGCCAATCTTTATCATAAAATGATAACATTTCTACCAATTATGAACTTCACTTGGTTAAACTATAAAGCCTGAGTATGGCTGCCAGTCATACATGTACATGTATCAACAAACAGACTCTTTAATTGTCATTTTTTTAATGAAAATATACGGACCAAACTCACAAACCATATACCCTACAATCATAAATATGGTGGATAACATTTCAATTTGCATATTTTTATTGTGTATTTATTGTGTTTTCCATTTTTTCATGTTAAAATGGTGGAAAAACCTAGCAAATATTCATTTTTAACAATTAAAAATGGCAGAATACAGTTAAATGCACACGGAAGCTGAGTAATTGCACATTATCAGGATTCAAATCTTAGTGATGGAGAACAAATATTTGTTTAATTATTCAGAGTCATAGATAGCTAATCCTTTACTGATAAATTGCACCTTTAATTTATTATCATTTCAACAGACGGCTTTAACTATACACATTGACAACATTTTTTTACCACGAATTACACACTCGTGAATGAAGAACCTGTGTGACTGTTTTCAGAGGCATTGTACAACTGTGTGTTCAAGAAAATCATTGTCATTCAATAAACCATGGCACTTTGAAATGATAGCAAGTGAAGGGTTAATATAAAATGTACCAGTAAAGAAAACAAATTGACAAACAACATAAGTACAAAATGTATATCCCTTGAAGAGATGGTGAACGTGTGTGTATGTATGTATGTATGTATGTATGTATGTATGTATGTATGTATGTATGTATGTATGTATGTATGTATGAATGTGTGTGTATATGTGTGTACGTGTGTGTGTGTGTGTATGTATGTGTGTACATGTGCATTGAATGGATGGACAAGTCTGGATGTACAGATAGGTAGATAAATATATACTTGTTCGAAAAGGACTTGGAAGAAAGACAGAAGAAACTCTTTAAAAAACTTGCGTTGCTGACCTTTATACATAATTATACAAGGGTATCACGTTATGTTTAAATTGACACATTTTCATAGAGTAATCCTCTAACTGAATTCTCTCCACATTGTAACTTTATTGTTTCACATCAGGATGAAGGATTGATCAAACTTGGACTATTTTCCAAGCAATTGATTTACATGTAGTTCTTATCCATGTTAACCTTAGTGTAGATAAGGACTTTCTATGTCACACATTATCAGAGCTGCCTTCGATGAAATGTGACGGACAGACACAGAATAGGACTACTTGTTTCATTGAACAACACAACAATACAAATGAATCTACCATGTAATACCATAGACAGTGGAGAGAAGTTCCATCGTAATACTGACCATTGTCAAAGATATAAAACTTGAAAAGAAAATGAAATATAAAAAAAAATTGATGATCATAAAATAAAGATAGCTAAATCCAACAAAATCTTTTTTACTGAGGATTTATGCTCAACAACTGCTTAATAAATTCAGACCATACTTTGTGTTCCACTATAGCAGCAAATGAACACAAGAATCTATGACTAGTTTATCATCTCAGAGGGCATCTTCAGGAAGTCTGAATCAAGGTAATCTTCTGTTTCAACATTATTTTTAACAAAGAAAAATAAATGAGTACATAACAATGACTTTAAATTTGAAATTAATATGACAGAAAAATTACAGGCAAACTATACAACACATTGTACAAAGTGACAGAGGATTGAAGATTAACACCAGTGAAAATACAATAAAATGCTCTAGTAAGTTGGTACAGCCTTAACACCATATATGTCATAAGGTTACAGGGGCCACACAGTTATAACACTATTAGTTAACTTGTGCTCAACTTCCTTTGTCTACACTTAACTTTACTCACTTAAAAAACCCACTCTCCTTCAACTTTCTAAAACCAAACTACTTGTTTAAGTTGTATTTTTCCACCTCAATTTCTGGATTAAAGAATTTGATATGTAAGTCGCTTACTAACTGTAAGGCACACTCAAATTGTGGGAAGGTAACTCAACATAATGAATTGATACAATGTATCAAATTACGCTCTCAATCAGCCCACCACAAATGATGATGTTTCCATATGTAGCATTTCATGAAGCACTGACTGACTCTGGTCTTCATACTACCTTTCGTGACCTGTTCCCTTCCCTGAGTGAGTCATGATGCTGGGAACCGACTTATATGGCTTTGTTCAGGTGACTGGGATCGTGAGATCAAACCTTTCTCATATTCCCCCTGCCACATTTAGACAGCAATGCCACCCTGAATAGAATCATATGATATATGGAATATCATTTCTCACAACGGTTACTGGGGTCACCCAAACTTTTCATCATCATACTCATAATTATCACCTTTCCTGACAGACTTGCTATTTTTATGTGAGAATTAGATTTAAAACTTCAGTTTGTTCTTTTTGTTATTTATATACACAGGAATGATCTGACAGAAATGACAAAAACACTCATAGCCATATTGATGAATTGAATTCAAATTTATACAACATGATAACTTTATTGTCATATTTTGTACTTTAAAAGTTGACAAATTAAGTTAGAGAAAAAACAGTCGGGGGACAAAAAACTTTCTCAGCATACTTCATAAAGCTTTGAACATGTCTATTGTTTAAAAGTTTCATTGTTCAAGTTTAAAAACTGCCATTGAGAAAATCACAGCACTTCTATCGTGAAAAGATAGGTTTCGTTGAAATCTAGAAAAAAATTATTCTTAAAAAGTTTTACAAATACTTTTCAACGACATATTTAAAGTTGTTTTCATACTTTGACACTGATTCTCAATTTAAAAAAACTTTCCATTCATTTTAACTTTTCCATTTTCACTTCCTTTGTACCTCAACTGGATTGCAGTTCCTTCTTTTTGGTCAACAAAACTGTCTCCTTGTAAATGGTAATTAAACCTCAGGTTTCAAATGCCGATTCTATAAAAGTTTTGATGACTTCACTTTCTTTATGAGTCACAGGTCAAACCTGGCATATCGTGATCGGCCAACGCTCTTGTCGTCACCAACAAAATATGAAGCCAATTACGTTGACTCAAGAAATCAGCCAAGAATCACTCAATAGGGGGTTTATTCTGATAATCAAAACAAGAAACCTACGCTACCTTAACATTGTTTTTTCTATAGAAACTTCTGATATGAAAAATCAGCAGTGTGAATGACTTGTGACCAGCTGTTGTCAAACATAATCCAATCTCCACTGCCATACCTAGCTACTCAGGAGAACTGGGCAATCAACAACAGGAGTGTTATTTCAAACTTTGTTTATTCAGATAGGACTGAAGGTGAATTTGGCAGGGACTAACATGAGACAAGAACCCCTACTGTCATCAACTCAGGCTTGTCTAATTTAGACACTCAATTCTTTAATTAAAGTGAATTACTTGGTCAAAATCATTGGCACAGATTAAATTATTTTTTCAAAAAGTATCACTAAATTGGTAACATTCCTTAAGAAATAACTCTGAAGTGAGATTTCTGGTAGAAGACTTGTTTGATCAGAAGGTGTTGGTTTTCACATGCGTCACTTATACTTGGGGTTATCTTCCATAGAGCAGTGAAACCAAGGCTGGTTGGACAAATTCTCCACATATCTCCCTCGATAGCATCTGAATTATGCTCTAGGAATGCATGCAATCAGCTGGTCATAGGTAAAAGGTATTAACTGTTATTAAAACAAGGAACTCAGTTGGAGATTTCTAACAAAAAGGACTAGTTAATAAAACTATCACCATGGGGCAAAGGTTTTCTCAATCATTTCTTTCTGTTGAGGTGGAAAAATCTCTTTCCTGTTGACAAAACTTTTGAACAACTGGTTGCAGTGATTTATTGATCTATAAGATTATCCCTGAACTCAATCAAATTGACTGCTTTCCAAAATTTGTTTTTCTTGCTTAGTTGGAAATCTTATCAGTGTAGTTTAAACAGCTATCAACAGTTGAAAGCAGTTATACTAACTCTATAATCAACCAACTATGTACTTACTAGTGTAGACTTTGTAATCTGTGAGACTATAACCCAACCCCAAGGTAAACAGACAGACAAAGCAATCTGTTTACCCAGACTTCTGAATTTGTTACAAGTATTTCTAAATTGTTATAAAATAGCCATAACATCTAGGAGGCAGTTGTCTTTGTCAAACTGTCTGAAGTCCAAGAGATAACAACAAGGGAAGGCCCCAGTGTTGGCCTCCACCAACGTCGTTGCATTCAGGTAGTATGGAATTATGGTTCTGACGCACTTTATTTTTACTGTTCCGCTAGGTATAATGTTACTTGTCCACAAAACAACCAACACATTGAAACTTCAATTTAATGACCATGCAAAGGTCTGTGATGAAAATAAAATTCATGGCAGTCTATGTGGCACCACAGTATATACATTGTATAGGCACTGAAGTCAAAATATTACATACTTCAATTTGATCAGGTGTTGGTACCATCTAGTAAACTATAAACTTGTTTTGTAAGTTCTAGACTAAATATTCTACATAAAATGCATAAAAATCCAAGACAAATCAGGTACAATAACTTCAAAAATGCACAGCGTAAAATTTCTAATTGCGTTATTTACATGTAACACCTGCTGGTTTATTAAACAATACTTCTGACATCTGGAAAACTGGCCCTTCTATTTATTGGTCATTCTCCCTCCTCTACTCTATACCATTGACACTTGTCTGACCTTTTGCACAAAATCATTCTGATCTTTCACTTTTTGAGCGACTGTGTCGAATATGAATCTCTAACACTTTGTAAAATTGTGAGATAATCTTAGAAAACACTAAGAAGAAGTGTTGAAAAGGAGGGCAGAAAAGCCGTAATTGGTACCGGTAGGGGAGTCCATTCACGAAAGTGGGCAGCGCATTAGATGCAGTGTATGGAAGCACTATCTATTGACAACCGTACTTAGCGTATACCTTCCTTTGTCAATTATAACAAAAAATATAGTATTAACATCATCCCCTACTTTTCTACCTTGCTCTCACCTCTCGTTTATTGCTTTAAATCTGCTAAACGAGAAAGGAGAAAAAGTTTGCAATGAATCGGGCCAATCTGAACAGAATGTGTAAAACATGGTACAACAAGCTAAAATTCTGCCTTCTTCTGCTTCGCATGCGGGACACTCGTGGAATAGGTGATGTAACGTAATATACAGAAGGGACCATCTGTCCAGTCTGAACTGACAAAGGAAGGCAAGGTAATCCAGAAAGCGCTAACGAAATGAAAACAAACAGCCACGGGAAGCCGTTTAAATTGTCGCCCGATAATCAATCTCATCAAGCCAGGTATGCGCTAATAAAAATAAAACTACGGAAAACGGGGCCATTGAATCTCTACGGGAGGGTTCAAACGCGACGAAATTGGACAGCCTGCCCGCAGGTCTGCGAAACTCGATTGAACATTCGGTACACATTGTCTGAAGCGGGGGACAGTGATCGGGACCGCGGAGATGTTCCTGTGGAAGTGCGACACTTCACACTTATATTTCCGCTGGTATATATTGCAACACACCGTGTATCACACACGTGAAGAAATTAAATCGCTCACTTTATTTTTTAAATATGACTAAAAAATACGCACACGGATACAAAATTTAAAAGAATCGAAACAGCTTGTCGGATTACATGGCCACGTTTTCTCTTTGTTAACACCTGCAGTAGATTAATTATGCAGTCGACTTTCGCTGTCATTGTTCAGTGGTCTATATCATTGTCGATGTATCACTCACACTTTCGAAAACAGTTGGTCGAGAAAAAATAATCACTGATACAATAAATAAAGCAAAAAGTTTGCTACGGTCTCAAAGCCTATCACCACTTTGATGATTCCATGAATTTGATTTAATCAAGCGATCTCACATATAATCAATAGGCAAATAGTCGTAATAGACACAAAGATCCATTCATAACAGTGCTCGTACGCAGACCAGGTATATCATTGAAAGCAGCTACGAACAATGTGTATAACGCGCACATCTTGATCGCACTAAATTTGCCATTTCAAATTGTTCCACGGCAATCAAAGTTCACAGTTTGATCAAAGTTGTGATGGTTATTACTTCTGACATTCTGGAAAATTATTCCTACCTTTTTTACGTCTTGGGTTAGCTTGTTTTCTTCGTGTACACCTGGGGCCCTCCGCCATGTTCCGATTCATTGAGTTGATTGAGAAGATCCTAACGCATGCGTAGTATGGTACTCTTTACGTCATTGATGGGACTTCCTATTTACAAGTTGATGAAAAATCCACTTTTATTTTGATAGGTGGAAAACCTTGTACCATCTGGAAGATATTTTCCTTCAGCAGATCGCAAATTTAGCCAACATTTACAAATCGTGGGTGATTTTAATGTTTGCTTTGCTAAGCCAGAGTAGTTGTGTTTCGCACATCGTCACTATGATTGAATACACTCTATTTTTATGCAAATACACGCCAGGTGTGCGTGCGTCCTTTGTTTGTATTCATGCGATGCCTCTTGAAATTGGCATCATTTAATCTCCGAGCTTATAAATCGTGCTTTTCGTCACATGAAATGTTCACTCGGAGGTAAAATATGTCTCGAAAATGTGAATCTGTACGACAAAGAGTACCGAGAGCGAGTCATGCTTATGGACTTATTTAGTTCTACTGACACCTGGTTTGCGGCGGAGGAATAAACTGAGCGGGTTCATTGGATGCTGTAGCTCGGTACCAGTGTCTGCGGAAATATGTCTCGCCGAAAACAGGCTGCCCCACGGCCGATCAAGCGTAAGTTCACTTTCATTAGTCGACGATTTAGGGTGATAGTAATCACCTGTATGACATGATTCTGATTTGTTTCGTAGACGATCTTCGATTTGACTTACGATCGTGAAACGCAAAATGTTTAGGTTCTGCAGATTGTTACTGATTGGCTGCCATTTTGAATATGTAATGAGCCACCAGGTTTAGTCACATCATGCATATGTAAAAAGGCCAGAGTTTTCGTACGTGGCATGCATAGCGATCAGATCAGGTGGAGGACATTTGTGAGGTAAATTGTATGCAAGTTTTATTTATTTTGATGTCCTGGAAAATTAGTTGAACTAATTTCTTGAAGGGAGATTATTGTTGTGTTGTTGCAAAAGTTAGTTGTCTAATTTAAATCAATAACCTATGATTCTTGAAATCGTTAATTAATTTTTCATATATGAATATTTTTTATAACTTTAGAATTAAAGATTTATTTCCCCAGACCAATTTATTTTCAGTAGTTGAATTGAGTGTGTGTACATTGTTAATAAAATAAATAAATAAATAAATCAGTACTAATTATAAGACCAAAAAACTTGCTTAGAGTACCACTTCATTTCTACTCTTGAATAAACAAAGGTGAACTTTTTACACACATTTTTTAAAATTATATTTTATGAATATTGTAGTAGCCTGACAGATGTAATGATAGTTTTTTGGACTTGAGCATTATGAAGATGTTGAGGAAAAAATATGGAAATGGCCTACAAAGAAAATAACAATAACATTATTTTTTAATGTTACCTTTGTGAAATATAAATTTTGACATTGCCAGGAGGATACATGTACTTGTTTAATTTCAGTTTAAAATCAGGTGTTGGTTGCAATGTAAAGTCATTGAAAAAATAACCTTTCTGGTAATAAAATTTATAACATAACCACAGCACTAACATATGCTTGAATCATTGACTTCAGGTGGTTTGTTTTACCCCTGTAAAGTCAAAAAAATTATGTCAACATATTGTGGTGTGTTTGTGAAGTCTATAATTGACTTGATATGTTATTATCATTGCTAGCATCATGGACTCTAGGAATTCATACCTGTATTATTGTTAGCATTGGACTCTAGGAATTCATACCTGTGTTATTGTTGTTAGCATTGGACTCTAGGAATTCATACCTGTATCATTGCTAGCATCATGGACTCTAGGAATTCATACCTGTATTATTGTCAAGCATTGGACTCTAGGAATTCATACCTGTATTATTGTTAGCATTGGACTCTAGGAATTCATACCTGTATCATTGCTAGTATTGGACTCTAGGAATTCATACCTGTATTATTGTCAAGCATTGGACTCTAGGAAAGGAATTCATACCTGTATCATTGCTAGTATTGGACTCTAGGAATTCATATCTGTATCATTGTTAGCATTGGACTCTTAAGAATTCATACCTGTATCATTGCTAGTATTGATTTGGACTCTAGGAATTCATACCTGTATCATTGCTAGTATTGGACTCTAGGAATTCATACCTGTATTATTGTTAGCATTGGACTCTAGGAATTCATACCTGTATTATTGTTAGCATTGGACTCTAGGAATTCATATCTGTATCATTGTTAGCATTGGACTATTAAGGATTCATACCTGTATCATTGCTAGTATTGATTTGGACTCTAGGAATTCATACCTGTATCATTGCTAGTATTGGACTCTAGGAATTCATACCTGTATTATTGTTAGCATTGGACTCTAGGAATTCATACCTGTATTATTGTCAAGCATTGGACTCTAGGAATTCATACCTGTATTATTGTTAGCATTGGACTCTAGGAATTCATATCTGTATTATTGTCAAGCATTGGACTCTAGGAATTCATACCTGTATTATTGTCAAGCATTGGACTCTAGGAATTCATACCTGTATTATTGCTAGAAGTCGACTCTAGGGATTCATACCTGTCAACTCTATGGAGTCGTACCTGCTTTCTTTGTTGTCAATAATCGGCTGATACTCAACTTCAAACAAATTTTGATGTTCTTACTTTTTTTTTATTAGCTACTGTCACACAATAAAATCATTTTGTAAAAAACTGTGATAAATTTAGATCGAGCAGAAAGTATATCCAAGTTTTTAACGAATTGCTTGTCAGAAAAGCTTTTCCCGGATTTCATTTCCTCTCCTCTGAGAATGAGGGATATTTTGAAAATCCTCTTTGCTGTAGTAATACTAATCTAATTCTTAGAAAAAACAACAATGAGAGGATGTGACATACTTTACTGGTTGCTTCAATTTCCATGTGGGGATTAACACATGTATATGGTTATTTGGTAGTCTATATAAGGAAGTTGATAGTTTGGAGTATACATATTCAGTATCTGTATCAGCCTTTCATCTGTAATTACATCACCCAACTAAATGAATCAAAATACCATCTGTACATATCTAGGTTGTATCTCTACCTTTTAATGTTTATATCACCCCTACTTGTCCAAGTTTGGTATGGCCCCATTTTTCTTGCAGGGTGGTTAAAAGTCCATTGTACAGTCAGGCAGGGATTGGCATAAAGCTTTCTCCATTAACACATATGATTGGTTGTTGTTTTGCCTCCTGAGATTTCAATGAATTTTAATGATGCATCAATAAATCAATAATTTGTTTATGACATTGTTTTATAAAAGTTAAAAAGGATAGGATCCTAGTTTTAATGAGGAAGTGTCTTCCATTTTATGATTTAAATGGCAGAAATTGATATTATGATGCCTTTTTAATGACTTCAAAGTTTCTGTATGAAATTTAAACTGTACTGAAGGATAAGATCACGAGAACTGTAACAGAGAGAACATGATCTACTGTCACAACTCTGGTACCGGTAGTAAATGCATATCTGTCAAGTGTTATCAACCCTTTGATTCAACAAGCAAATTTTACCTCCAAAGTTGAAAACAAATATTGTCATACGGTACACCAAAAAAAGGTGTCAAAGTTTCAAACCATTTTGGACCAAAAGTTGTTAGGATTGTATTCTTTATATATCTTTTATGAGAATTTCCTATCATTTTCCTATAATTTTAGATTAAAAAATATTATCAACTAAATCAAAATGAGATCGAATACATTCAATGAACAATGGAAGGTGACATACATTAGAAATGCAGTGAAAGTAGACTATGCAGTCATTGATGGTTACAAAACAGGGAGAGAAAAAAGGAAGAAAACATTTTTTTATACTTGACCCGGGAACTGAACTATTCTGTCTGCCAGGAAAGATAAAACAATTGAAATAAAAGACAGGTAAAAGCCATAGTTGAGATTTATCAATTGCGGTACCGAAAACAGGTCTGTCTTTTTTGTTGTATACCGGATGTTGTATGTTCCAGATAAATACTTTCTTTCAATGAAATCCTATACAACAATTGTTAAAGTCAGCCAAGGTTAGCATGCTAGGGTTTTTATTAAGCCAAACAAGTCACTCTGACGTTATCTGTGTTGACTGTGTTGTACTTTCAGCTATGATCACACACCCCTAGTTGAGGTGATTGTTTAAGTATGTATAGCCAACATAAACAGAAGATTTGAATAGTCTAGTGAAACCTCATATAGCTAGTTGGGTCATTGTAGGGTCTATAGTTGGGTCTAGTGTTTGTTCAGTCAAGTGGTTCTCTGTTGTTTATCCAAACTGTAAACACAAAATAGGAGGTGATTACAAACAATTGGATGTCAGTGTTCCAGTAGAAAACCAACTAAGACAGAACTAGTCAGAAATGATAATTGAAATGTTACTTACTAATACATGATGCATGTGTGAATAGAATCTAAATTAAACTTGACAGTGTGAATGTGTTACCCCTAGAAACAGTCACTGCCCAAACACATCGATAAAAGTTTGTTTTGTAGTATGAACAAGTGTCATCCATAATGTCATAATGCCATAGAGAAGTCTTCATTTCTGGTTTATCCTGGAGATTTCATATTTATGCAAAGTGGCTCAAACTTTGTTTTCTGCAGTTAATGGCATCTTGTTGGTCATGTCACCCCTAATTTGTTGTTTACCAGAACTAATAGATAGGGGTGACAAAGTAACTTAAATACAATAAAATGAATTCTCAATCAAATGATGTTTATTTCCAATTACACACTTTTCAAATCACACACTTTTCTAAACTATTCTACTTCATGCTGGAAACTTCTGTTCCCTTAGTGTTATTTTATAGAGGGGAGGGGGGGGGGACAAATTTGACTTCTCAGCAGATAATCCTGATTTATTAACTCTAACTGAAAGACAGGTGATCAATGGAACTTATCGTGACATATACTATATCGTCATGGTTTCCCTATCTTTGCAAACTGTTGATATGTTGCAATTTTATCTTGTTCAGTTTTTATAAATTATACGTTTACGGTTTGAACAATGGAAAGTATAAGGCTGAGAAAGGATTAGGTCACCTGACACATGTATATTTTTGGCTTATAATATCACATTACTCTTATCGTATATCTATAAATAGCCTTCATCATGGGTTTTCAAAAAGGTCAAGACCAACTCTCTGTCATTGTGTGATTTATTCTTTATTTATATATTATAATTTACATATTTGTTGTTTTATGTCTCTTATTAACCAATAAACTCTTAAACTATTGAAAGTGAAAAACATATTTATAATTTACAGGGTTCTCCACAGATTTGAAAAATGATGGGGTGTCCTCATTTACATACTATTTTGCCAGTCATTAGCATATTTTCAGATCATAACATTTGATAATTGAAAAATGTCAGAAAAAGGCTTAAAATTAATGAAATTCATATTTTCAGCCATGATCCATGAAACAAATGAGAAAACACAAATGCACAAAAAATAATTTCAGTTCAACAGTTTCAAACTTTAATAATTAATACATGTAGCAGCTCAATGACTAGTATGCATACGCGTCGTATTTACTATGTGAAAAAAATTGGTGGTTCTCCCAGGGATGCATTGCGGAGTGCAGTGACTGTGCATGCGCCTTCCATATACTATGTGCATCCTCATTGCGCTACCATACTCAGGTCGTCATATCGGCAACATAACTTTGCCATGCATTGTAGTAGGCCTGTTGGCATGATTATCATAGCATTGTAACGAGTATCGAGGCAAGAAATTGTTACTTTATTTTAAAGTTTGACGTACGGTACGCGATACAGACCACTGATGACATAGCGCAGTTGAATTTCCAGGTTGTGGAAGTACGGTTTTGACATTTATGTTGTCGATAATTGAATTTTTTTTTACATGTTCTAAAAAGAATAACTACTTTCATATGTTTATTGGTACAGTAACATTCCTAAATCTTCGAGTTGAATTGAGAAATTGTGATGTTCGGCAACATGTAAACAAAACATTTGTCTTAAGACTAACGTTAGTGGAGGGTCTATGATAAGTTGGCTGATTGAAAATGAACAATATTAATCTAATGATTACAATATTTTTTGAAACCAACAACTGCATAGAGTGTTGATTTTCTTTAAAATGTGTAGTGACATATTATGAGAGATGTTGTTAATTACTTCTCATCCATGTCAGAGAATTAGATGTCATTCAATAAAATAAATTTTGATGGTCAACACCCCTGGAAAATGACCCAAATGTTAGAGGGACCCCATGATCTATGTTCATACCATAGATGTTAGAGGGACCCCATGTTCTATGTTCATACCATAGATGTTAGAGGGACCCCATGTTCTATGTTCATACCATAGATGTTAGAGGGACCCCATGTTCTATGTTCATACCATAGATGTTAGAGGGACCCCATGTTCTATGTTCATACCATAGATGTTAGAGGGACCCCATGTTCTATGTTCATACCATAGATGTTAGAGGGACCCCATGTTCTATGTTCATACCATAGATGTTAGAGGGACCCCATGTTCTATGTTCATACCATAGATGTTAGAGGGACCCCATGTTCTATGTTCATACCATAGATGTTAGAGGGACCCCATGTTCTATGTTCATACCATAGATGTTAGAGGGACCCCATGTTCTATGTTCATACCATAGATGTTAGAGGGACCCCATGATCTATGTTCATTTATAGTCCAAGGTATAGAATAATGCAAGTTTGACCAGATTTCCTTCTTCCATTACCAGAATTCCCCAAACTTACCAAAAACACTACACATGTGTGTAACTAGTGTAGCATTTAATTTTAAAAGACCAATGTATGTAGAATTAATATTTTCTATATACATATTTGAAAAAACAGTTTCCACTGAAATTTCATGTCTGAACCTTGGAAGAAAATTGAGTGTATTTTATGTTTGTAGTGTGCAAGGTCAGAGGTCAGACAACAATTGTTTATTTTTATCTATTATCATAGCTGCCTCCTGATATACATTCGACAAATACATCTACTACTTTTCAGGCCCTCTGATTACATCTGGCCTCAGAGGCTAATCACTATCTGTATAACCAATATGCTGTGTTGATTTTCACATTGTGAAATTACTCTGTTTTTTGTGTGTGTGGTCAATACAAGCATTTTCTTTTTACTTTATTGTACTATACTGATATCTGAAATTATAGATAAGGTTACAATAAAGTTTATTATTATTATTATTACTAAAATAGTTATGTGAACATCTCTCTTTCTACTTGCCCTGCATTACAAATTACCATAATGAGAATGGTTTATTTCTTACCCATTGGAAATAGTTTATTTTAGAACATTTTTCATAAAATTGCCTGGTACATGTATAATAATGATATTGTAGTAAACATTTGTTATTTTTGACTGTTGTCAAAGATTACAAAAGCCAATGTTGTAGGATTGTGACAGTTAATATGTTATGTTTTATGTATTTGACATACTCAATATTATACTAAATTACTAATGTCAAAAATAGAGGAACACATAAATTTATTGAATTATAACATAGGTTCTATTTAATTTTTCTTTTGTAAAACTTGTTGTAACCTGTGTTAATTACATTACTAGGTGTCATGACCTCTTAGGAAGTCAATTAATGTATTTATTCACATTTCAACTTTCTCCAACTTGTCCCCATTTAACAATAATATAATTTTTTTAATTGTACATTATATAAAATTATTGTTTGTTTTGTTTATTTTATTGATTGTTTTATTGGAGGGGGTGGGGGGGGAGGGGTTAATACAACAGGTTTTCCCAACTATATGGTCACATATATTTTTTCATATCTTAACTTTCCCAACTTTTCCTTGTTTTGTCATTTTTTCCACAAATTACTCTTTTACCAGATATAGTCATGATGCAATTTTTCCCAAACTTTAGTCAAATGTAGTTGACTGAGAACATTGAGAAGGGAATAGTTTGGGAAGTAAAAGGGGTTTTCCCATGGTAGTAACTCTATCCTGTGGTACCCAGTTTTGATGTGCAGAAGAGACACTTCTTGGAAGTTACCAATATTTTTTGGGTACTTTCCTTGTGTGAATTACAAGTGTTTGTTTCTATTTTCTAACTTAGACATAGTTTTGCCTAATTGCGGAAAAAAGACATGTACAATTACAAAAGTGATGAAAATGGAACAATGTACATGTTAGTCTGTTGTTTGTTGGTCAGGCATAAAATTAGGAACATTAAATAAGATCAACTCTTTCTGACTTCTGAGTAGAACCCTAAATTGTGGTGTAAATGGTAACAGTACCGTATATACATGTATGGTATAGGAACTAGACTGAGTGGAGGTGTAAATGGTAACAGTACCGTATATACATGTATGGTATAGGAACTAGACTGAGTGGAGGTGTAAATGGTAACAGTACCGTATATACATGTATGGTATAGGAACTAGACTGAGTGGAGGTGTAAATGGTAACAGTACCATATATACATGTATGGTATAGGAACGAGACTGTGAGTAGAGGTGTACATGGTAATGATACAGTATAGGAACTAGACTATGTGAGTGGAGGTGTAAATGGTAACGATACTGTATAGGAACTAGACTAGTGAGTGGAAGTGTAAATGGTAACGATACTGTATAGGAAGGAACTAGACTAGTGAGTGGAGGTGTAAATGGTAACAATACTGTATAGGAACTAGACTAGTGAGTGAAGGTATAAATCGTAACAATACTGTATAGGAACTAGACTATGTGAGTGAAGGTATAAATCGTAACAATACTGTATAGGAACTAGACTGTTAGTGGAGGTATAAATGGTAATGATACTGTATAGGAACTAGACTAGTGAGTGGAGGTGTAAATGGTAATGATACTGTATAGGAACTAGACTATGTGAGTGGAGGTGTAAATGGTAATGATACTGTATAGGAACTAGACTAGTGAGTGGAGGTGTAAATGGTAATGATACTGTATAGGAACTAGACTATGTGAGTGGAGGTGTAAATGGTAATGATACTGTATAGGAACTAGACTATGTGAGTGGAAGTGTAAATGGTAATAATACTGTATAGGAACTAGACTATGTGAGTGGAGGTGTAAATGGTAATGATACTGTATAGGAACTAGACTAGTGAGTGGAAGTGTAAATGGTAATGATACTGTATAGGAACTAGACTATGTGAGTGGAGGTGTAAATGGTAATAATACTGTATAGGAACTAGACTTAGTGGAGGTGTAAATGGTAATGATACTGTATAGGAACTAGACTGTGAGTGGAGGTGTAAATGGTAATGATACTGTATAGGAACTAGACTAGTGAGTGGAGGTGTAAATGGTAATGATACTGTATAGGAACTAGACTATGTGAGTGGAGGTGTAAATGGTAATGATACTGTATAGGAACTAGACTATGTGAGTGGAGGTGTAAATGGTAACGATACTGTATAGGAACTAGACTAGTGAGTGGAGGTGTAAATGGTAACGATACTGTATAGGAACTAGACTAGTGATAGGAGGTGTAAATGGTAACGATACTGTATATAGTTTATGTACACCAACTTGGCATAGTTAATGTACACCATGAAACCCGCATAACTTGGCACAGTTTATGTACACCAACTGTGAATCTATTTATAGATCACAGTGTCACCATCTAATTCATACTGTGAATCTATTTATAGGATCAAAGTGTCACCATCTAATTCATACTGTGAATCTATTTATAGATCAAAGTGTCACCATCTAATTCATACTGTGAATCTATTTATAGATCAAAGTGTCACCATCTAATTCATACTGTGAATCTATTTATAGATCAAAGTGTCACCATCTAATTCATACTGTGAATCTATTTATAGATCAAAGTGTCACCATCTAATTCATACTGTAATATTCTGCTATTAATCCGCACCTGATAGCAATCTGGAATTGAACACTTATAGCATAAGAAAGAATGAATCATATTTTAAATTACTGTTTTGCTGATTGGTAAGGTGGGGGTGGGGGCTTGAGATTTGGGGTTTGGGGATGGATGTATAAAACCTTGTATAATATTGACAGGAACACTGGGAACAGAGAGGGGCAAAATATCAAAATGTTGATGGGGAACCATTAAAAACTTGGAGAAGTTGGATAGAGTTACTTTAATACCAGCCTGAACAAAACATGGAAAAGTACCTGAGAAATGCTGGTAGGGTACATGGTAAAGTACCTGAGAAACACTAGTAGGGTACATGGTAAAATACCTGAGAAACACTAGTAGGGTACATGATAAAGTACCTGAGAAACACTGGTAGGGTACATGATAAAGTACCTGAGAAACACTGGTAGGGTACATGATAAAGTACCTGAGAAACACTGGTAGGGTACATGGTAAAGTGCCTGAGAAACACTAGTAGGGTACATGGTAAAGTACCTGAGAAACACTGGTAGGGTACATGGTAAAGTGCCTGAGAAACACTATTACTAGTAGTAGGGTACATGGTAAAGTACCTGAGAAACACTAGTAGGGTACATGATAAAGTACCTGAGAAACACTAGTAGGGTACATGATAAAGTACCTGAGAAACACTGGTAGGGTACATGGTAAAGTGCCTGAGAAACACTAGTAGGGTACATGGTAAAGTACCTGAGAAACACTGGTAGGGTACATGGTAAAGTGCCTGAGAAACACTATTACTAGTAGTAGGGTACATGGTAAAGTACCTGAGAAACACTAGTAGGGTACATGGTAAAGTACCTGCGAAACATGGATAGATTTGATATTTACCACCCAAGACCCTAGTAATGTAGATTGTAAACATGGATAGATTTGATATTTACCACCCAAGACCCTAGTAATGTAGATTTTATACTTACAATTCATATTCTTTCAAATAAACCTGACAAGCACAGGTAGCAAACCAAGAATGTTTACTAAATTTATTTCTTATTTGGAGAATTTATTATCCATGATGACAACATCATTAACACATGTGTTATCCAACATGATGGTTCAACATCAGCCATCTTCATGTAGTTTAGTAATACTTAAAAAAAGCAAGAGTAAGATTTTCAGCCTAACTTTTCAAAAACAAATGGGATATACATGTATGTACAAATGTGCATGTAAGGAGGGAAGTGAATATTTGGAACAGCAAGTGATGAGCTTTAACACCTTAAGAAGTAGGGATGGTAGATGGCAGATGGAAGAGCAGAAGAAAGAGAAAGTCCATAACTGAATTGTAGAGAAGTGTTTGTTTATCACGTATGATACAGCTGTTTAATCTGTTGAGTTATTGTGTCTAGACTTACTGGCTCCTATTTGCCTATAACCAGTACCTGGCTGCCTGTGATTGGTCACTTCCCCTGGGGCCCACATCTGTGGACCAATTGTAACGACATTTAGCAAGGAGCTATAACAATTATAAGGTTTAATACATGACACAGTGTGATTAGTAACAAATTTGATAGCTTAGGCACCTGTAATTTCTCCACTGGGGAAAATGGACTTTCTCAGTCTTCTTGAATATTTTAAGCAGAGTAAATTGATATGCAGTTACTTTGTATATAGGTACTATATAAGAATGGTTATGTCCTTAGTTTTGGATTAGACCACAGTTGTAGGGGAACTGTGATTACCCTTGACAAACTGTTTTATTCTAGTAGAAGTACTACATCTTGTAAAATGAACACAGGAAAGTTGAAATATTGGTGTAAAATAGAATCAGATTTCCAACTGGGTAGTTGGTGTGTAACCTAGAGAATTGATACTGACATTCATGGTGGCATAAATTATAATCAAGTGTGTGGGATAAATGATGTCAGATCGGCATCAGGTATTACTACATGTATGCTTTGCCAATTTTAAAATACATACCGGTACATACATGTACTAGAGAGTATTTAGTCTGTCTACTGCCTGAGAACAACACCAGCATCTACATGTATAACAGATGACTGATACCTGATCAGTTAACATGAAATTTGACAGTAAAACTTGGAAGCCTACACTCCCACACCCACACCCACACCTACACCTCCCCCCCCCACCCATCCACACACAATTTAAGCCTCAAGTCACCAGCAGCACTACATGTACACGAGTTTGTATTTATAATTTCTAAATCTAGTAAAGGCACTTGACATTGTTTGTACCCCATAACAAGATGATAACATGTAAAGTCTGTGGGCAACCCTTCCTTGAATCTCCTTTCAGAGGTACATGTACATTTTGTACATTTTGTACATGTAAGTCTTACATTCATACAACCTAAGGTTGTGTGTACTTTGCCATGCACCACCCTCCTCCGGACAGTCGTCTCAGTTACTTTCATTCACCATTCAACACTACCCTCCCCCTGCTTTTCATTAAAGACTTCTTTAAGGTTATAAACTACAACAGACATGATATTTATGGGAAGAGTAAGTGTTGCCTTCAAGGAAAATGTTGTCAGAAATACAGGTGATTTACAAAGTTGATGAAATACTGTTGTAATAGAACTGATGTGTTTTGTTTGTTGGGAATCACAGGTTAGAATAAACCCATGTGACTATAGTATAAGATCCTGACCTAGATACTACCTACATGTAGCTGTATAAATTCATTAAGGCACTTAAATTTGTACCATCCCTTAAAAATGCACTAGCTAAGCTTAGTCATTCAAAGATGTTATTTATACAGAAGATGAAGGATGCTGGTGTATAATTGAATCAGTTGATAGCATTCAGACAGGTGCCAGTGAACTCAATACACTCTCCCATTAAAATGAAGCAAGTACTGTATGGTCTCCTAGCAACAGCAGGCATACACTGATACTGGGATAGGCAGTGTGTGGCATTTCGCCAATTTTCTTCTAAAACACAAGATATTGCGTATCATCCTTGATGGTGATTAGACGCCCCAATTTAAGACGTCGTCTGGTGTTACATAGATTTCAATAATCAATTTCATCACCAGTTACCATCCCAACAGCAATGCAACATTGATAAAGGGTGTGTAAAATGATTTTTAATACTAGATGTAAAAACTTAAAAATGTAGTGTAAAAGATATCAATGATATGACATGAAGTTTACTAGGACAATGTGTCTTGTGTCAGGTGATATAAAATAAATGATTAGTTTTTTAATTGTTACTTGCTGCTGATGAGGCTCCGATATGGCATTTAGGATAGATACATTTTTATCTATAAAATTTTATAGTAAACAAATATAACGACAACTTAAAAGTTATAAGATACAAAAACGGTGTCAGTAAATGTTAGTACACTATCAGAGTGAAATATTGCCAAGGTCTCAAATTTTTAATACTTTGGAGAACTTTAAGTGTGTGGGTGAACTGACCAATATGTAAGTCTAACAAAGAACAGCAAAAAGTGATATTCTGCTAGTAATTTTGTTGTGTGGGTGACCTGACCAATATCTGAGTCCAACTTTTGATACATGTATTGTAAGTTATCTGATATACAAAATGTACATTATTCTAGCTGCAGTTTTTGTTTTTCAACTTGTCATAGTTTTAAGTGTTTGCAAAAAACGCTACAATTATTGCAGCTAACATTGTTAGTACATACATCTTCCAGAAATTCTTGTTATAAAGCAATATGACTGGGGACTTCAAAGTATGGCAAACATCAATTTGGGTGTAGGGAGTCATCTTTCATTTGAGGTCACTTGGGGAACCACCGCCAGAATTCACTAGGTTTCTTTCTCTACAATCTTTGCAGTGATGTTAATACTGCAGTTTCTTTGTTTGGAAAGTAGAAACAAAAACTAGCTAGCAAGAATGCTCAGTAACAAACCGGATGCTAGGTTCAAATGTTTGTAGCTTTGGAAGGTGTATTTAGCCCAGGAAACAGTATCAAGAGACAAACAAATGAAAAAGAAGGTCTGTTTAATATTTGGGTAAGAGGAATAAATCTTTTATCAGACTCTCTTAAGACAATAAAACCACCTTTAAGACTTGCATTGTCCATGTCACAGCAGGGGGAAAGTAGAGAACCTTGTGTACATGAACATTTTCCTTGACAAGTCCTTTATTAGACACAGATGTTACAGTAATTTGGTAAGGTGCCACCTTTCCCGCCAAAATACTCAAGTAAAAACTTTTGTGTTGTAGGTGGGCAACATTTTTATAGAATTTTGTGTAACTTTGGTAAAAATAAGTAAGTTTTACTTTGAAATGAATGTTTGTGAGATCAAATCACATGACAAGTCTTTAATCAAACACAGATTTTGTAGTCAAAAAAATTGTAAGGTTGCATTTTCCCACCAAGACAAAATTTGCATGTCCTATGTGAATAATTTTGTAAAAAATTAATCCAATTTTAATGGAAAGTTTGTGATAAAATTAAGTTGAATTAGTTTGCTTGTTTAATAAATATCAGGAAGAAGTGAAAATGACAAATTTTACAAAAGTTTTAAGAAACTGGTTTTGACTTATATTGATATGGAGGATAAAAAATTTTTGCTTTCATTTTTTGGACCCTTTGCAACTTTTTATCATTTTCATCAACAACTACATCAACCTTTGAAATGTTGGTTTTTTTCTTCATATTTTAGTATCTGATAATAATTTATACTCAGAGTGTAGCTTTTATTTCATTATGAAAGTTACTAACACACACAAAACTGGATCAATGAGAACTAAATTTATGGGGAAACTTTTTGAAACTTGATCCTTAGATTTATGATGGGTATGAAAGTTGAACCGAATGACTTGTAGGATGTATGGCGTCAGGATGGTAACAACAGTGATAATATTCAGGTTGAGTTGTTTGAGGTAAATGTCACAATAAACTAGGCTAGGGTGCCACTGCATGCATTGTGTATGGGAAAACTTCAGTAAAAACAATAAACATGTCTTTGATTTCCAACCGACCTGACCTATACAGACAAGGCAACGTTTATTGGCTTAGTTCCGTCACACAAGTCGGAATAGTCTACACCATGACACGTCCGACAGATTTATCCTGAATGATCAGAACACTAAACTTAACAATAATGGAGTAAAATAACCCAGGATTTAACAAACTCATGGCAAATTAAAATAACCCAGGATTTAACAAACTCATGGCAAATTGTTTATAGGGATCTGTTTTCAATGGTCAACATCAAAGTTTGTATTTTACAAGTTTTATATTTCACTTTTGGTACAAATTTTTCAAAATGTTGTGAATTAGTCTTGAGTGTTGATGACATGTTGCCATTTTTTCTTTTTCTTGAAAATCTTATCAAGATACTTTCAGCGTCTTTCCTCAGAGATGTAAACATTTTAAAAACTGTAGAGAATATATAATTAGAAGAAACTCAGTCACTGTCATCTTGTATCACTGCAAAAATCTGTACTTTTGATCTTCTAGTTTCAGATGAGTAAAACAAAACTACAGTCACTTGACATTTAATAACATCTTTTTATTAGTTTCTAAAACTTTTGACGACTTTTGCACAAAAAATTATATTCGCACTCAAAGTTTAATGTAAAATACTTGCTGAGGTGTGTTTGTTGTAAAATAGCACCGTATGACGATCCAGTAGGGCGAGTTCTCACGCATCACACGTCAGATTTGTAATTAGATCTCTTTCCATAGTTTAACAACCTGTGGTCCATTTTTCATAAAAAAACATGGGAGGTAGATATATCAGAAGGAATATTGGGTACAAACAAGCGTTCAAGGTATTCCAGGTATTCAGTGAATCTTCCAGACAAGCTGATCATGTATAGACTTACATACGTAGAAGTAAACTGTCTGACAACTGTTTTTCATCACATCCACAGCTGAACTTTTAGTTACAGTCCAAGGACACTATTATCACCTGTTGGAAAACTTAGGACAAAAAATGTTCTGTCGTACATCTTTCACATGTGTAGACTATAAAAAATTGACAAAAATCACAGTCAGAAAATCAGGTCAGGGTGTGTAGGGCTTACAAAATGGCAGGTTGAGAGAGTTGAACCAACATTACAAGGATAGTTTTTTCTGAAATATGCTTTCTCATAAGATGGTTTAATTACATTTTGAACTTTACTAATGCTCTGACAGATGGCGAAAATAGTCGCATTGCAATCACATTTAGAATTATTGAAATGCATCGGGTGACAGTTTGTAAATCATATTTGTGCAATTGGTTTGATTGAATAGTCTGCCAGGTTTGAGACTTTATTTTCAAATGATGTATTGTATTTTACTGATTCAGAAACACTTTTTTCCCCAGAAGATAACTTAAAACAAAATGTATTTTGTAAATCTAACCAATTAAACATATTCTCCTTTGAACACGAAATTCAAATAGATATAATAACATTGTTTGAACATTTTGAAAGTCACAAAAAATGTTTTTAAAAATTGATTGTTTTATTTACATATTTTAGATACAGTGTAGGAGGAAAACATAAAGTTATTGAAACAGTATGAAAAATATGGTATCTATTGTTTAGAATGAAAACAGTTACAAATGAAATGTTCTCGTACACAAAATGGCTGACAAGTTCCAAAGGAGAAAACTCTTGTTCCTTTTGTATCTCTGTCCTGATTTTCAAAGCCAATCAGACGTCAATGACATGTACATGTACAGGGCCTACAAAGTAATTATGTTTATATTGTATTTAGTCTGAAAAAAAGTCTCAGTTTGAAAAAAAGTTCAAATTTCCATCTTTAACAACTTTATGGCTGTCCCTTTAATCTATTATAACAGCCTGTATAGTGTATGAACTATTGCAGCATTCTATTCTGGCCAAAAGACACTAGTTTTCAGACCAATAAACTCCAAAAAGTTCATCTTAATTCAATGCTGTATAATGTGTAGTGAATCATGTAGAAATATTCGGCTGGAATCAGTTTCATCTCATGTGACGTGAAATGAATCTAACTGTTCGGCATAAAGTGACAGTGTGATACATGCACTGGTATGTACACCTTGAAGGTACTGTGACACCGGGCACCATGATACACACACTGGCATGTACACCATGAAGGTACTGTGACACCGGGCACCAAGATACACACACTGGCATGTACACCATGAAGGTACTGTGACACCGGGCACCAAGATACACACACACTGGCATGTACACCATGAAGGTACCGTGACACCGGGCACCAAGATACACACACACTGGCATGTACACCATGAAGGTACCGTGACACCGGGCACCATGATACACACACTGGCATGTACACCTTGAAGGTACTGTGACACTGGGCACCATGTTGTGATAAAGTCATCCAGACCTTGTATACCAATTAGTAGCGTTATAGTACATGTACATTGTATGTGTTGAATCTTATCAACGTTTTACCACCTCAACTGTCTCTGTCTTCATTATCATCAGGTTACACTCAGGAAGAACAGCTTTTAATTGGGTTGTGAGATAACGGTGTAAAGTGTATCATGACATAAGTCATACTTAGACACTGTACAGTGTAATTACAATCACTCCAACAACACATTCATTCTACATGGAATGAAAGTATCTATATTAAAGTTTCTGAAGGGAAGTACCGATGTGACTTTTTAGTAATTTAATACATGATTCTTAAAGTTTTTATCTGAAATGGAGGACAAAAGAAATTAAATCTATTTTATCAGAGTTGTCCTGGCTATTTTTGTCAATAAGTTCCTCTTACAGGTTATTCTTCTATGAATGTATTTAGGTATTAAACTACATTTCCCAGAATCCTCCTTTGTTACCAGTAGTAGTGTAGTAGTAGTGTAAACACTTGTTGTCAAAATATCTTGTTCATAAATAGTCATGATTTCACCACATGTTTTCCTATTTGTTATTATGTTTCTAAAACCATTATAAAAGATGGTGAAGTTCATAATAGATTATGAGACAATGGTTTGCAATTGAGAAGAAGAAGAGCTGTAAGATTTGCTGTTTTGTATCAGCCAAGTAGGGGGTAGCCTGTCTCACCAAAAATTAGTCTAGAAATAGGTGTAAGGAAGTGTGCCCAGCATGTGAAGTAGTAGGGATAATGAGAAAAAAAACAATGCAAATAAAAACGTCATCAAATAAGCCATGTCGTAGCTGCTAGCTAATTAACTAGCTTTAAATTTAGCAAGGATATTTTAGAATTTTAATAGCATAAAGTCAGTGGTATAGCGTTTTTTTAAAAAACAAACTTAAAGAGCTTTGAGTTAACTTAAAGAGCTTTGAGTTAATATCAAAAGACAGGACAATTAGACAGTTACAGGTAGTCAAATATTTCGATGGATCTAACAGGATAGAGGTTGGTAAAGGTTTTAATCCAATGCACTCAAGTGACTGCAGCAATGTTTCCCAGTCTGATAAGGATACATAAAGGGCTTGCTGTGCTACTATAGGTCCATGCTGGAGATAATGTACTCTGAGCACAGTGTAGGAAAACTCCTTAGAAATTAATATTAATGAAGGTTTTGGGTACTTTGTGCGTCTCAGTAGAATTATTGTTAGTCTACTATATGTGTATGCACAAAGCAACATATTACATGTACATGTATGGCCATTCTTTTTCTGAAAGCAACCCTGGAAAATAAACACGAAAAATATAAAATAAATTTTATTTTAAGATATGCATGTATGATAATTGTCATCTTCTGATACAATGAATTTCACATGACCAGTGTGAAAGGATTAGACACAACTGTTTTCAAGATAAACTGAATTGATTGACTCAAAAACACAAGACGCCAATATTTTAGCTGACAGTTAATAAGCACACTATATAGACAATGTTGCAATACTGAGATTGAACACAAGACATCTATTTTATGACCTCCTGTTATCATATACCACACTTGGTGTTGATTGTGTGAATTAGACTTTCCAAAGAGTGTAATTGTTTATATACAAGGGTCTTATCAATTGAGTTTATCTTGAAAATCACAGTTGTGTCTGTTCCTTTTTTGGTGGTCATTTGAATTTCATTGTAACATTGGCAATGATGCAATGTTCATGTTCGGTGAACCATCACATTAGTGATGTACATGTAATGGGTACATTTCTCGTGAAATGTATACATATATTATAACATGTGACTTATCCACAATTGGTTCAGATAGGTACAGTACATTGTATATACAGACAGTTAAACACATTACATCAACACAATGGTGTCAAAGATGACCAAAAGAATTTGTACACAAGCTTGTATTAGGAAAGCTAACCATACTTTGTAGAACGATGACTAGAGATATATTTTATTGTTTTAACTTTGTTTGTAAACTTTGTGTAATAAGTAGAGAACAAATCCAAACATAGATACTAGAAATTATGAAAGAATAAAAGTTGAAGATCTGTTGATAGTTCCGACTTGACATTCACTATAAATACTACATAGTACATGTATAAAGTATACATGTCTAGTACTGAGACATGGCTATATGATGTGACAAAGTCATTTCTCATTTGCTGCAATATTTAGGCAAACAATATTGTCACATAACTAGGCTGTACATGACGTGATGGTGTAATATAAGAGAAAAAAAAACCACAGAAAATAATGATTTAAAATTACTACAAAGTTGAACATCTGCTCTTTTATTGTATCTCACTACACTAGTTAGAAATACTACACTACCTGTAAATTGAAGTTCACATGTCCTGATTCTGATAATAAGTAGAAAGAGAAAAAAAACCAGAAGATAATTAATTATTAAAATCAATGTAAAGTTCAACATTCATTGTACTAATTTCACACTTGTTACAAATACTGCTAGGTCTGCATGTAGTATTTACAAATACTGCTAGGTCTGCATGTAGTATTTACAAATACTTCTAGGTCTGCATATAGTATTTGGGATAATGAGTTGAAAGAGAAAAAAGAAAATATTTATATAACAAAATTACTGTAAGGTTCAACATCTGTTCAAAACTCCTAATTTCACATGTGATATCAATTCAGTGAAATGTCTTCTTGTCCTGTTTGAGATACTGAGTAGAAACAATTAAGCAAAGTTACAGAACATAGCAGTATATTTTAAAACTGATATAAAGTTCAACTAGTCTTACATGTATTTTGACAGTTACCAATGTAGTAACAGTATCTCTCTAATACTTCACTTTCAGTACATAGCAATTATTAGTGTTATAAGGTGTGAATCTATTATTTGGTGAAATAAAGGAGTACATGACAGTAATATAGTAGAGCGCATCATTGCTATAATGATGTTTATAGATGACTGTATCAAGTGTCGTCTGTCTCTCACACACAGGGCGGTACTGTCACCTGTCCCTAGGCGTATAATGCCATATTTGGAATGTTGCGGTTTATTGTGCATTGACTTGTATACATTTGATGTGTAGAGTGTAACAGTTACTCTTTGCAGTATGAATCAGACAGTAGTTGAATACTTACATCAATGATAGTTGTTAGTCGTTTTGTCAATCATCTGGTTACATCTTTTGTTCTCAATCCAAAAACTTGGAAGATATTTGGCCATACATGTAATACTGTTCATGTAGATATCTCATTAAAGGTTTCACTACATCATACTTACAAGCTTTGACACCAACCACAAATATTATAACACTAGTAACTGTTTACACATATAAATAAATAGGAAATTAAAACATGAAATGATAGACTGATCAGATATTTACCAAAAAGACACCAAATTTTTACCAATTTTTGCAAAATTTATTAAAATTCTTAAAGAGTTTTGTTCTTTTTTCAGAAAATGTCTGCTTTTTGAAGACTGTAAAAACTTCTGACAATGTGAAGTATTTAGAAATTGCTAAATTACAGCATGTACTAGGTAGGAATGTAATGGCATGTAGATGTTGTAATAACACTAAAACTGGCCAGCCTAACACTGTACATGTACCAGTTTATGTAACAAACAGAGTGGATTTTGTGAACAATAAAATAGTACCGATACTGCTTTTGATTACAAATATCAACTTGGTATTTAAGTTGATTTTTGTAAACAAATGATTTACAGGTCAAACATTTATGGAAATATATATATTACATTATATTCAAGAATAACATTGTCATGAAGTATCATGTGAAATACTTAGAAGTTCAAATTGAAAGTTAAATTGGTAAAATTCAACCAAGTCACTTTAAAAGCACACATGTTTCTACTCAGGTACAGCCACTTTACATGTAACAGTATCTATAGGCTGTGATATGACCAGGTTTAGATAGACTCCCATGTTGATATCTGACATGCCTGCATTTGGTCACTTATCCAAATTAGCCAAGTTGTACCTACTTAGAGTGATAAACAATGGAAATTCACCCAAAACATAGTTTATGATTACAAAATGTATGTCTCAAAGTAGTAATTCATACATACTCTCTTTCTCTTTGATCAGCATTCTTAAACTTCAATGTACAATGGACATGTATTTATTGTCTTCTTTCTGTCTCCTCCCCATCTTTCCCTCCCCTCCCTTCTTGTCTCTTTCTGTGTGTGTGTGTGTGTGTGTGTGTGTCTCTCTCTCTCTCTCTCTCTCTCTCTCTCTCTCTCTCTCTCTCTCTCTCTCTCTCTCTCTCTCTCTCTCTCTCTCTCTCTCTCTCTCTCTCTCTCGTTAATGACATCCTGGTTGATAATTGTTATGAAAAAGAAAAGTTATCAAAAAAGATTATTGTTTCACTTTTTTAATATTGTGTTTTTCGTCACAAAGGTTGTTAAACGTTACAGACATGTAAAACCTGGCTGGCACTCAGGGAGGTAGAAATTGTGTGTTGGTATTTTAGATCACCTTTCTTCCACTACCAATTGTGAAAGTTTGCAGGTTTATCAAGTCATAATAGTAAATTACAATGTTAAGTGAGAAAGGAAAGAGAATTTACTGTGACTTATCTTTACTAGCTCTGTAGAGGTGAGATATCAGTCTTTCTGTGTGTGTGTTCAAACCATTCAGACTTTTAATTTAATGGAAACTTATCTCCATAATAGACCACTAATTGTGAAGGAGTGTTTTTGTTCTCACAGGAAAGAGCTGGGGAAACAGCACTGCCATTTGGCCCTCAGAGATTATAGGGATTTGTATAGTACCTGAGTGAAACCACATGACATTCAAAGTACAGCCACACTTCACATCAGGATGTCGGGAGATATGTAATGCACTTTGCATGCACAGGTTTGATTAGACTTAATGGACCAGTTTGATGTGTATTATCTTTGTAAACGTCATTGCATACCTACATCAAAGAAATGGCCTTCCAGTATTCACCGTCTTGCGTCATACTTCTGAAATGAAAATAATTCACAGGAGTGCTAGAGTTTGACATTTTTGATAAGAAAATCATCCAATATCTAAAGTGTACTAGTACTACCTTTGGCCAAAATAGAAATGAGATTTAACAACATTTTTGAAAAGTATAAATAGATTAATGTTGTTTTGAAATACAAAAGATTAAAAGATTAAAAATATCTGATATTTTATGAAAAAGTGTATTGTTTTCACTCAAATCTGCAATGTCTGTCTTACTAAAAATGTACAGAATAGTAACACTAACAGATATTCTTGAAATGGAAAAATTTTTTCCCCACGAAATAGTAAGCCCACACATAAACCCTACACCAACTGTAGGGTCTATGGCCCACATTTGTGGCCATTTTACAATGGACTTTTTCATCTGAAATCCTCTTTCATTCAATGATGGACAAATTCTTGAAAGGGGAAATTTTTCAACTTTTTTTCATGAAATTTTGATTCTACATACATGTACCTTGGTCAGAAATAGGATTGTCAATCAAAATTGAATAATTCAATAGTATTCAGGCGAAAGTTTTTATAGGTGGAAAAATTGGCTAACCCCTGTGCACAAAAGATCTAGATTTGATTAGATAGTTTGTAGTCATGAAAAGACCACTTGTTTTCCTTCCATCTCACTGGATTAGATTAGACAGTACAATTGAAGTGACCCATGTGATTCTAAACAACACAGATTCTTGAATGATAGCCGTCTGTTTTTACAAAATCCAACCGACTGCCCCCTGTATCTTTCATCATTGTATCTCACATGGTCACAGTGATGTTTTTAACGATGATTGATACCGCAAACACATTGGTCATGTCAGGTTACTGATTCTGTAATGGTAGATGTGCTGTGATATAGGGGTGGGTGGGACACAATCTCCAAAACATGAGAACCACACACAACTAATTTTAGAAATATGCCACCTCATCTGACCTGCAAACTATTGGTACCTGGAACCTGAAAGAAACGAAAACATAAATCTCTTTGTTCTAGACATCGTAAACTTATACTGTTTTCTCACGTTGCATCGTTGACGATAGTGAATCACCGCCAGACGTGATGCCAATTGCGTAGTCATGTTTATTGAAATGAAATGCAATGTTTTCACAATCACCCTGCAAATTCTTATCCACCTGGAGGGAAAACAAATAACAAGTGAAAATGAACATTGATGTTTTGTCTTTCCAGTAGTCCTCTCATACATAGCCATTCTCCAAGTCTTGATTTGATGTTGTTGAAAAATCATGTAAAAGACACTGAAGTCTGTGGTTGTATGTCACCTACACTGACAGGTTGAGTGAAAGTTTAGCCTGTGTTCCATCCACTGCTATTTCTTCATAAGACTATATACATGTACCTCAAATAAACACAGGTTGAGTGAAAGTTTAGCCTGTGTTTCATCCACTGCTATTTCTTCATAAGACTATATACATGTACTTCAAATAAACACTGGTTTGAACTTTACAGTCTGTGTCAATTAGACAGAAAGCCAATTCTTTGACAAACTTTCACCATGATTAGTTGATATTGTATATTTTATTTAACATTGTTTTTTAAAAGCTGATAACCCAGACCCCACCTAATACACTCCAACTTTGTTTCTCAATAGCTGTCCTGAGGAAGAAACTTCAACAACGTTTCTTGATTTTGTAAAGTTTGTATGAAAATCACTTCCATTAGTGTACAAAACCCTCTCTGATCATAGTACATTTGTAGCTATTACAGAATTTTCAACTCTCCTAAGACAAAATTACATGTACTGATATTAGTGATAACAGTTATAGTAAAAGTGTACCATAAACATTCCAACATAAGAATACATCTTTGATTTATCTTACGTAGTAACAAGTATTAAGTTGTGCCAGTACCTGTAATTACTGGATATATTTGAATATAATGAATGAAGTATAAAAAGGTTTTTGTCACAATACAACTTATATGGCCATTGATTAATACACTAAGTTTGGACTATACTTTGTACCTCTCTATAGTTGACAAACATAAGCATGTTGTTGTTAGAAATGACTGCATACTTTCATGTAAATACATTATCATTGTGTATTCTGCAGAGCATCATTTCATCATGTATTATAATAACAGTACCCATCCCATTGATAACTGTATAGTGTACCCATCCCATTGATAACTGTATAGTGTACCCATCCCATTGATAACTGTACAGTGTACCCATCCCATTGATAACTGTATAGTGTACCCATCCCATTGATAACTGTATAGTGTACCCATCCCATTAATAACTGTATAGTGTACCCATCCCATTGATAACTGTATAGTGTACCCATCCCATTGATAACTGTATAGTGTACCAACCCCATTGATAACTGTATAGTGTACCCATCCCATTGATAACTGTATAGCGTTCCCATCCCATTGATAACTGTATAGTGTACCAACCCCATTGATAACTGTATAGTGTACCCATCCCATTGATAACTGTATAGTGTACCCATCCCATTGATAACTGTATAGTGTACCCATCCCATTGATAACTGTATAGTGTACCCATCCCATTGATAACTGTATAGTGTACCCATCCCATTGATAACTGTATAGCGTTCCCATCCCATTGATAACTGTATAGTGTACCAACCCCATTGATAACTGTATAGTGTACCAACCCCATTGATAACTGTATAGTGTACCCAACCCATTGATAACTGTATAGTGTACCCATCCCATTGATAACTGTATAGTGTACCCATCCCATTGATAACTGTACAGTGTACCCATCCCATTGATAACTGTATAGTGTACCCACCCCATTGATAACTGTATAGCGTACCCATCCCATTGATAACTGTATAGTGTACCAATCCCATTGATAACTGTACAGTGTACCCATCCCATTGATAACTGTATAGTGTACCCATCCCATTGATAACTGTACAATGTACCCAACCCATTGATAACTGTATAGTGTACCCATCCCATTGATAACTGTATAGTGTACCCATCCCATTGATAACTGTATAGTGTACCCATCCCATTGATAACTGTACAGTGTACCCATCCCATTGATAACTGTATAGCGTACCCATCCCATTGATAACTGTACAGTTACCCATCCCATTGATAACTGTACAGTGTACCCATCCCATTGATAACTGTACAGTGTACCCATCCCATTGATAACTGTATAGTGTACCCATCCCATTGATAACTGTATAGCGTACCCATCCCATTGATAACTGTATAGTGTACCCAACCCATTGATAACTGTATAGTGTACCCATCCCATTGATAACTGTATAGTGTACCCAACCCATTGATAACTGTATAGTGTACCCATCCCATTGATAACTGTATAGCGTTCCCATCCCATTGATAACTGTATAGTGTACCCATCCCATTGATAACTGTATAGCGTTCCCATCCCATTGATAACTGTATAGCGTTCCCATCCCATTGATAACTGTACAGTGTACCCAACCCATTGATAACTGTATAGTGTACCCAACCCATTGATAACTGTATAGTGTACCAATCCCATTAATAACTGTATAGTGTACCCAACCCATTGATAACTGTATAGTGTACCCATCCCATTGACAACTGTATAGTGTACCCAACCCATTGATAACTGTATAGTGTACCCATCCCATTGATAACTGTATAGCGTACCCATCCCATTGATAACTGTATAGCGTACCAATCCCATTGATAACTGTATAGCGTACCAATCCCATTGATAACTGTATAGTGTACCCACCCCATTGATAACTGTATAGCGTACCCATCCCATTGATAACTGTATAGTGTACCCAACCCATTGATAACTGTATAGTGTACCCATCCCATTGATAACTGTATAGTGTACCAACCCCATTGATAACTGTATAGTGTACCCATCCCATTGATAACTGTACAGTGTACCCATCCCATTGACAACTGTATAGTGTACCCAACCCATTGATAACTGTATAGTGTACCCATCCCATTGATAACTGTATAGTGTACCCATCCCATTGATAACTGTATAGTGTACCCATCCCATTGATAACTGTACAGTGTACCCATCCCATTGATAACTGTACAGTGTACCCATCCCATTGATAACTGTACAGTGTACCCATCCCATTGATAACTGTACAGTGTACCCATCCCATTGATAACTGTATAGTGTACCCATCCCATTGATAACTGTATAGTGTACCCATCCCATTGATAACTGTACAGTGTACCCATCCCATTGATAACTGTATAGTGTACCCATCCCATTGATAACTGTACAATGTACCCAACCCATTGATAACTGTATAGTGTACCCATCCCATTGATAACTGTATAGTGTACCCATCCCATTGATAACTGTATAGTGTACCCATCCCATTGATAACTGTACAGTGTACCCATCCCATTGATAACTGTATAGCGTACCCATCCCATTGATAACTGTATAGTGTACCCATCCCATTGATAACTGTATAGTGTACCCATCCCATTGATAACTGTATAGTGTACCCAACCCATTGATAACTGTATAGTGTACCCAACCCATTGATAACTGTACAATGTACCCAACCCATTGATAACTGTATAGTGTACCCATCCCATTGATAACTGTATAGTGTACCCAACCCATTGATAACTGTATAGTGTACCCATCCCATTGATAACTGTATAGTGTACCCATCCCATTGATAACTGTATAGTGTACCCATCCCATTGATAACTGTACAGTTACCCATCCCATTGATAACTGTACAGTGTACCCATCCCATTGATAACTGTACAGTGTACCCATCCCATTGATAACTGTATAGTGTACCCATCCCATTGATAACTGTATAGCGTACCCATCCCATTGATAACTGTATAGTGTACCCAACCCATTGATAACTGTATAGTGTACCCATCCCATTGATAACTGTATAGCGTTCCCATCCCATTGATAACTGTATAGTGTACCCATCCCATTGATAACTGTATAGTGTACCCATCCCATTGATAACTGTATAGTGTACCCATCCCATTGATAACTGTATAGTGTACCCAACCCATTGATAACTGTACAGTGTACCCATCCCATTGATAACTGTATAGTGTACCCATCCCATTGATAACTGTATAGCGTACCCATCCCATTGATAACTGTACAGTGTACCCATCCCATTGATAACTGTATAGTGTACCCATCCCATTGATAACTGTATAGTGTACCCAACCCATTGATAACTGTACAGTGTACCCAACCCATTGATAACTGTATAGTGTACCCATCCCATTGATAACTGTATAGCGTACCCATCCCATTGATAACTGTACAGTGTACCCATCCCATTGATAACTGTACAATGTACCCATCCCATTGATAACTGTATAGTGTACCCAACCCATTGATAACTGTATAGTGTACCAATCCCATTAATAACTGTATAGTGTACCCAACCCATTGATAACTGTATAGTGTACCCATCCCATTGACAACTGTATAGTGTACCCAACCCATTGATAACTGTATAGTGTACCCATCCCATTGATAACTGTATAGCGTACCCATCCCATTGATAACTGTATAGCGTACCCATCCCATTGATAACTGTATAGCGTACCAATCCCATTGATAACTGTATAGTGTACCCACCCCATTGATAACTGTATAGCGTACCCATCCCATTGATAACTGTATAGTGTACCCAACCCATTGATAACTGTATAGTGTACCCATCCCATTGATAACTGTATAGTGTACCAACCCCATTGATAACTGTATAGTGTACCCATCCCATTGATAACTGTATAGTGTACCCATCCCATTGATAACTGTACAGTGTACCCATCCCATTGATAACTGTACAGTGTACCCATCCCATTGATAACTGTACAGTGTACCCATCCCATTGATAACTGTACAGTGTACCCATCCCATTGATAACTGTACAGTGTACCCATCCCATTGATAACTGTATAGTGTACCCATCCCATTGATAACTGTACAGTGTACCCATCCCATTGATAACTGTATAGTGTACCCATCCCATTGATAACTGTACAATGTACCCAACCCATTGATAACTGTATAGTGTACCCATCCCATTGATAACTGTATAGTGTACCCATCCCATTGATAACTGTATAGTGTACCCATCCCATTGATAACTGTACAGTGTACCCATCCCATTGATAACTGTATAGCGTACCCATCCCATTGATAACTGTATAGTGTACCCATCCCATTGATAACTGTATAGTGTACCCATCCCATTGATAACTGTACAATGTACCCAACCCATTGATAACTGTATAGTGTACCCATCCCATTGATAACTGTATAGTGTACCCATCCCATTGATAACTGTATAGTGTACCCATCCCATTGATAACTGTATAGTGTACCCATCCCATTGATAACTGTATAGTGTACCCATCCCATTGATAACTGTATAGTGTACCCATCCCATTGATAACTGTATAGTGTACCCATCCCATTGATAAATGTACAATGTACCCATCCCATTGATAACTGTATAGTGTACCCATCCCATTGATAACTGTATAGTGTACCCATCCCATTGATAACTGTATAGTGTACCCATCCCATTGATAAATGTACAATGTACCCATCCCATTGATAACTGTATAGTGTACCCATCCCATTGATAACTGTATAGCGTACCCATCCCATTGATAACTGTACAATGTACCCAACCCATTGATAACTGTATAGTGTACCCATCCCATTGATAACTGTATAGCGTACCCATCCCATTGATAACTGTATAGTGTACCCAACCCATTGATAACTGTATAGTGTACCCAACCCATTGATAACTGTATAGTGTACCCATCCCATTGATAACTGTATAGTGTACCCATCCCATTGATAACTGTATAGTGTACCCATCCCATTGATAACTGTATAGCGTTCCCATCCCATTGATAACTGTATAGTGTACCAACCCCATTGATAACTGTATAGTGTACCAACCCCATTGATAACTGTATAGTGTACCCAACCCATTGATAACTGTATAGTGTACCCATCCCATTGATAACTGTATAGTGTACCCATCCCATTGATAACTGTACAGTGTACCCATCCCATTGATAACTGTATAGTGTACCCACCCCATTGATAACTGTATAGCGTACCCATCCCATTGATAACTGTATAGTGTACCAATCCCATTGATAACTGTACAGTGTACCCATCCCATTGATAACTGTATAGTGTACCCATCCCATTGATAACTGTACAATGTACCCAACCCATTGATAACTGTATAGTGTACCCATCCCATTGATAACTGTATAGTGTACCCATCCCATTGATAACTGTATAGTGTACCCATCCCATTGATAACTGTACAGTGTACCCATCCCATTGATAACTGTATAGCGTACCCATCCCATTGATAACTGTACAGTTACCCATCCCATTGATAACTGTACAGTGTACCCATCCCATTGATAACTGTACAGTGTACCCATCCCATTGATAACTGTATAGTGTACCCATCCCATTGATAACTGTATAGCGTACCCATCCCATTGATAACTGTATAGTGTACCCAACCCATTGATAACTGTATAGTGTACCCATCCCATTGATAACTGTATAGTGTACCCAACCCATTGATAACTGTATAGTGTACCCATCCCATTGATAACTGTATAGCGTTCCCATCCCATTGATAACTGTATAGTGTACCCATCCCATTGATAACTGTATAGCGTTCCCATCCCATTGATAACTGTATAGCGTTCCCATCCCATTGATAACTGTACAGTGTACCCAACCCATTGATAACTGTATAGTGTACCCAACCCATTGATAACTGTATAGTGTACCAATCCCATTAATAACTGTATAGTGTACCCAACCCATTGATAACTGTATAGTGTACCCATCCCATTGACAACTGTATAGTGTACCCAACCCATTGATAACTGTATAGTGTACCCATCCCATTGATAACTGTATAGCGTACCCATCCCATTGATAACTGTATAGCGTACCAATCCCATTGATAACTGTATAGCGTACCAATCCCATTGATAACTGTATAGTGTACCCACCCCATTGATAACTGTATAGCGTACCCATCCCATTGATAACTGTATAGTGTACCCAACCCATTGATAACTGTATAGTGTACCCATCCCATTGATAACTGTATAGTGTACCAACCCCATTGATAACTGTATAGTGTACCCATCCCATTGATAACTGTATAGTGTACCCATCCCATTGATAACTGTATAGTGTACCCATCCCATTGATAACTGTACAGTGTACCCATCCCATTGATAACTGTACAGTGTACCCATCCCATTGATAACTGTACAGTGTACCCATCCCATTGATAACTGTACAGTGTACCCATCCCATTGATAACTGTATAGTGTACCCATCCCATTGATAACTGTATAGTGTACCCATCCCATTGATAACTGTACAGTGTACCCATCCCATTGATAACTGTATAGTGTACCCATCCCATTGATAACTGTACAATGTACCCAACCCATTGATAACTGTATAGTGTACCCATCCCATTGATAACTGTATAGTGTACCCATCCCATTGATAACTGTATAGTGTACCCATCCCATTGATAACTGTACAGTGTACCCATCCCATTGATAACTGTATAGCGTACCCATCCCATTGATAACTGTATAGTGTACCCATCCCATTGATAACTGTATAGTGTACCCATCCCATTGATAACTGTATAGTGTACCCAACCCATTGATAACTGTATAGTGTACCCAACCCATTGATAACTGTACAATGTACCCAACCCATTGATAACTGTATAGTGTACCCATCCCATTGATAACTGTATAGTGTACCCAACCCATTGATAACTGTATAGTGTACCCATCCCATTGATAACTGTATAGTGTACCCATCCCATTGATAACTGTATAGTGTACCCATCCCATTGATAACTGTACAGTTACCCATCCCATTGATAACTGTACAGTGTACCCATCCCATTGATAACTGTACAGTGTACCCATCCCATTGATAACTGTATAGTGTACCCATCCCATTGATAACTGTATAGCGTACCCATCCCATTGATAACTGTATAGTGTACCCAACCCATTGATAACTGTATAGTGTACCCATCCCATTGATAACTGTATAGCGTTCCCATCCCATTGATAACTGTATAGTGTACCCATCCCATTGATAACTGTATAGTGTACCCATCCCATTGATAACTGTATAGTGTACCCATCCCATTGATAACTGTATAGTGTACCCAACCCATTGATAACTGTACAGTGTACCCATCCCATTGATAACTGTATAGTGTACCCATCCCATTGATAACTGTATAGCGTACCCATCCCATTGATAACTGTACAGTGTACCCATCCCATTGATAACTGTATAGTGTACCCATCCCATTGATAACTGTATAGTGTACCCAACCCATTGATAACTGTACAGTGTACCCAACCCATTGATAACTGTATAGCGTACCCATCCCATTGATAACTGTATAGCGTACCCATCCCATTGATAACTGTACAGTGTACCCATCCCATTGATAACTGTACAATGTACCCATCCCATTGATAACTGTATAGTGTACCCAACCCATTGATAACTGTATAGTGTACCAATCCCATTAATAACTGTATAGTGTACCCAACCCATTGATAACTGTATAGTGTACCCATCCCATTGACAACTGTATAGTGTACCCAACCCATTGATAACTGTATAGTGTACCCATCCCATTGATAACTGTATAGCGTACCCATCCCATTGATAACTGTATAGCGTACCCATCCCATTGATAACTGTATAGCGTACCAATCCCATTGATAACTGTATAGTGTACCCACCCCATTGATAACTGTATAGCGTACCCATCCCATTGATAACTGTATAGTGTACCCAACCCATTGATAACTGTATAGTGTACCCATCCCATTGATAACTGTATAGTGTACCAACCCCATTGATAACTGTATAGTGTACCCATCCCATTGATAACTGTATAGTGTACCCATCCCATTGATAACTGTACAGTGTACCCATCCCATTGATAACTGTACAGTGTACCCATCCCATTGATAACTGTACAGTGTACCCATCCCATTGATAACTGTACAGTGTACCCATCCCATTGATAACTGTACAGTGTACCCATCCCATTGATAACTGTATAGTGTACCCATCCCATTGATAACTGTACAGTGTACCCATCCCATTGATAACTGTATAGTGTACCCATCCCATTGATAACTGTACAATGTACCCAACCCATTGATAACTGTATAGTGTACCCATCCCATTGATAACTGTATAGTGTACCCATCCCATTGATAACTGTACAGTGTACCCATCCCATTGATAACTGTATAGCGTACCCATCCCATTGATAACTGTATAGTGTACCCATCCCATTGATAACTGTATAGTGTACCCATCCCATTGATAACTGTACAATGTACCCAACCCATTGATAACTGTATAGTGTACCCATCCCATTGATAACTGTATAGTGTACCCATCCCATTGATAACTGTATAGTGTACCCATCCCATTGATAACTGTATAGTGTACCCATCCCATTGATAACTGTATAGTGTACCCATCCCATTGATAACTGTATAGTGTACCCATCCCATTGATAACTGTATAGTGTACCCATCCCATTGATAAATGTACAATGTACCCATCCCATTGATAACTGTATAGTGTACCCATCCCATTGATAACTGTATAGTGTACCCATCCCATTGATAACTGTATAGTGTACCCATCCCATTGATAAATGTACAATGTACCCATCCCATTGATAACTGTATAGTGTACCCATCCCATTGATAACTGTATAGCGTACCCATCCCATTGATAACTGTACAATGTACCCAACCCATTGATAACTGTATAGTGTACCCATCCCATTGATAACTGTATAGCGTACCCATCCCATTGATAACTGTATAGTGTACCCAACCCATTGATAACTGTATAGTGTACCCAACCCATTGATAACTGTATAGTGTACCAATCCCATTAATAACTGTATAGTGTACCCAACCCATTGATAACTGTATAGTGTACCCATCCCATTGACAACTGTATAGTGTACCCAACCCATTGATAACTGTATAGTGTACCCATCCCATTGATAACTGTATAGCGTACCCATCCCATTGATAACTGTATAGCGTACCAATCCCATTGATAACTGTATAGCGTACCAATCCCATTGATAACTGTATAGTGTACCCACCCCATTGATAACTGTATAGCGTACCCATCCCATTGATAACTGTATAGTGTACCCAACCCATTGATAACTGTATAGTGTACCCATCCCATTGATAACTGTATAGTGTACCCATCCCATTGATAACTGTATAGTGTACCCAACCCATTGATAACTGTATAGCGTACCAATCCCATTGATAACTGTATAGCGTACCCATCCCATTGATAACTGTATAGTGTACCCAACCCATTGATAACTGTATAGCGTACCCATCCCATTGATAACTGTATAGTGTACCCACCCCATTGATAACTGTATAGTGTACCCATCCCATTGATAACTGTACAGTGTACCCAACCCATTGATAACTGTATAGTGTACCCATCCCATTGATAACTGTATAGTGTACCCATCCCATTGATAACTGTATAGTGTACCCACCCCATTGATAACTGTATAGCGTACCCATCCCATTGATAACTGTATAGTGTACCCAACCCATTGATAACTGTATAGTGTACCCATCCCATTGATAACTGTATAGTGTACCCATCCCATTGATAACTGTATAGTGTACCCATCCCATTGATAACTGTACAGTGTACCCATCCCATTGATAACTGTATAGTGTACCCATCCCATTGATAACTGTACAGTGTACCCATCCCATTGATAACTGTATAGTGTACCCATCCCATTGATAACTGTACAGTGTACCCATCCCATTGATAACTGTATAGTGTACCCATCCCATTGATAACTGTACAATGTACCCAACCCATTGATAACTGTATAGTGTACCCATCCCATTGATAACTGTATAGTGTACCCATCCCATTGATAACTGTATAGTGTACCCATCCCATTGATAACTGTACAGTGTACCCATCCCATTGATAACTGTATAGCGTACCCATCCCATTGATAACTGTATAGTGTACCCATCCCATTGATAACTGTATAGTGTACCCATCCCATTGATAACTGTACAATGTACCCAACCCATTGATAACTGTATAGTGTACCCATCCCATTGATAACTGTATAGTGTACCCATCCCATTGATAACTGTATAGTGTACCCAACCCATTGATAACTGTACAGTGTACCCATCCCATTGATAACTGTACAGTGTACCCATCCCATTGATAACTGTATAGTGTACCCATCCCATTGATAACTGTATAGTGTACCCATCCCATTGATAACTGTACAGTGTACCCATCCCATTGATAACTGTATAGTGTACCCACCCCATTGATAACTGTATAGCGTACCCATCCCATTGATAACTGTATAGTGTACCAATCCCATTGATAACTGTATAGTGTACCCATCCCATTGATAAATGTATAGTGTACCCATCCCATTGATAACTGTATAGCGTACCCATCCCATTGATAACTGTATAGTGTACCCAACCCATTGATAACTGTACAATGTACCCATCCCATTGATAACTGTATAGTGTACCCATCCCATTGATAACTGTATAGCGTACCCATCCTATTGATAACTGTATAGTGTACCCATCCCATTGATAACTGTACAATGTACCCAACCCATTGATAACTGTATAGTGTACCAGTCCCATTGATAACTGTATAGTGTACCCATCCCATTGATAACTGTACAATGTACCCAACCCATTAATAACTGTATAGTGTACCCAACCCATTGATAACTGTATAGTGTACCCATCCCATTGATAACTGTACAATGTACCCAACCCATTAATAACTGTATAGTGTACCCAACCCATTGATAACTGTATAGTGTACCCATCCCATTGATAACTGTATAGTGTACCCACCCCATTGATAACTGTATAGTGTACCCACCCCATTGATAACTGTATAGCGTACCCATCCCATTGATAACTGTATAGTGTACCCATCCCATTGATAACTGTATAGTGTACCCATCCCATTGATAACTGTACAATGTACCCATCCCATTGATAACTGTATAGTGTACCCATCCCATTGATAACTGTATAGTGTACCCATCCCATTGATAACTGTATAGTGTACCCATCCCATTGATAAATGTATCATGTACCCATCCCATTGATAAATGTATCATGTACCCATCCCATTGATAACTGTATAGTGTACCCATCCCATTGATAACTGTACAATGTACCCATCCCATTGATAACTGTATAGTGTACCCATCCCATTGATAACTGTATCATGTACCCATCCCATTGATAACTGTATAGTGTACCCATCCCATTGATAAATGTATCATGTACCCATCCCATTGATAACTGTATAGTGTACCCATCCCATTGATAAATGTATCATGTACCCATCCCATTGATAAATGTATCATGTAACCATCCCATTGATAAATGTATAGTGTACCCATCCCATTGATAACTGTATAGTGTACCCATCCCATTGATAAATGTATCATGTACCCATCCCATTGATAACTGTACAGTGTACCCATCCCATTGATAACTGTATAGTGTACCCATCCCATTGATAACTGTATAGTGTACCCATCCCATTGATAACTGTATAGTGTACCCATCCCATTGATAAATGTATCATGTACCCAACCCATTGATAACTGTATAGTGTACCCATCCCATTGATAACTGTATAGTGTACCCATCCCATTGATAACTGTATAGCGTACCCATCCCATTGATAACTGTATAGTGTACCCACCCCATTGATAACTGTATAGTGTACCCATCCCATTGATAACTGTATAGTGTACCCATCCCATTGATAACTGTATAGCGTACCCATCCCATTGATAACTGTATAGTGTACCCATCCCATTGATAACTGTATAGCGTACCCATCCCATTGATAACTGTATAGTGTACCCATCCCATTGATAACTGTATAGTGTACCCATCCCATTGATAACTGTATAGCGTACCCATCCCATTGATAACTGTATAGCGTACCCATCCCATTGATAACTGTATAGCGTACCCATCCCATTGATAACTGTATAGCGTACCCAACCCATTGATAACTGTATAGCGTACCCATCCCATTGATAACTGTATAGTGTACCCAACCCATTGATAACTGTATAGCGTACCCATCCCATTGATAACTGTATAGCGTACCCATCCCATTGATAACTGTATAGTGTACCCAACCCATTGATAACTGTATAGTGTACCCATCCCATTGATAACTGTATAGTGTACCCATCCCATTGATAAGAGGATAGCGTTGTACTACGCCCCTGATGATGCTCACAATAGCCCATTGTACTATGCCCCTGATGATGCTGACAACAATAGCCCATTGTACTACGCCCCTGATGATGCTCACAATAGCCCATTGTACTATGCCCCTGACGATGCTGACAACAATAGCCCATTGTACTACGCCCCTAACGATGCTGACAATAGCCCATTGTACTATGCCCCTGACGATGCTGACAACAATAGCCCATTGTACTACGCCCCTAACGATGCTGACAACAACAGCCCATTGTACTACGCCCCCTAACGATGCTGACAACAATAGCCCATTGTACTAGGCCCCTAACGATGCTGACAACAATAGCCCATTGTACTATGCTCCTGACGATGCTGACAACAATAGCCCATTGTACTACGCCCCTAACGATGCTGACGTCTCGTCAGTGAAAATTTAGGATTCACTACAAGATTTTCTTGACTCTGTGAGTAGAAATTATGAACCCAGAGTATGAACCCAGAGTCCATGAATATTCATTCTCACTTACTATATTGTGTTTTTAGGATTTCTATATAATGTTGTGGAAATTGAGGGCAGTCAGGGGTACTAAGGATCTACAGGGTTAGTACATATTTAGGGCAGTCAGGGGTACTATGGATCTACAGGGTTAGTACATATTTAGGGCAGTCAGGGTACTAAGGATCTACAAGGTTAGTACATATTTAGGGCAGTCAGGGGTACTAAGGATCTACAGGGTTAGTACATATTTAGGGCAGTCAGGGGTACTAAGGATCTACAGGGTTAGTACACATTTAGGGCAGTCAGGGGTACTAAGGATCTACAGGGTTAGTACATATTTAGGGCAGTCAGGGGTACTAAGGCTCTACAGGGTTAGTACACATTTAGGGCAGTCAGGGGTACTTAGGATCTACAGGGTTAGTACACATTTAGGACAATCAGGGGTACTAAGGATCTACATGGTTAGTACACATTTAGGGCAGTCAGGGGTACTTAGGATCTACAGGGTTGGTACACATTTAGGGCAGTCAGGGGTACTAAGGATCTACAGGGTTAGTACACATTTAGGGCAGTCAGGGGTACTAAGGATCTACAGGGTTAGTACATATTTAGGGCAGTCAGGGGTGCTAAGGATCTACAGGGTTAGTACCTATGTATGCAAATTAGTTTAAGTGCTACCTGTGGTATCAAATCACCTCTTTACATCTGAAGAAAAAAGAGAGGTCTTCAGATTCAATGCCACAGATAGCACTAGACTGACTTTAGATACATAGTGTACTGTGTAGGGTTAAAGTGTGTATTGTAATGGTAGGGTGTAAAGGGTGTTCAAGCCATCAGAGATTGAAAAAGGTGAGAGCTGTCTTTAAAACTTGTTCTGTTCCCAGTACACTGGTCTGTAGGGTCTAATACATGATGTATATAGATATGTGTTGTATACTACATCTAGAAGTGTATTGTAGTATTTAGTATACAATGTACATGTCTGTCATGTAAATACTGACCAGGTTTGTAAAAGGTGATCTGACTCAGGGATAGGTTTTTAGCACAACTGAACTGAGGTTCAGTAATGCTATAGGCATGGTGAAATGTGTGTCTGTGTGTGTGTGTGTGTGTGCACGCACATGTGTACATGTGTGCGTGCATGCGTGCATGTGTAAACGACTTAAAGTCAAAAACTGTCAGATCAATTGCCTTGGGGACATTACTTAGGGCATTCAGCCATATCTGATTCAGTCGCAAATCTAAGTGGCATGCATACCGGTATGTCTCGCATAGTGTGTTACCTTTATGCCAGGTTTGGTTGAGATACATGTATGAGGGTGAACACACACACATACACACACACACACAGATGGACACACACAGAAAGAACCCAATGTGTAAGACCCCTCCTGATAGTGCCCGTTGGGGACTAAATACATAATTCTATAATAGTTTGATTGCAGCCTATAGGAAAAGCAGCTAGTACAGTGTAATCATTTCAAATTTTAAAGTAAGCACCTTATCCCGTTTTGTCCTACCTATTGTATTTTGACATTTGTATTTGAAGCAGCTGGATACTGTGTAGCAAAGTTTCCTGGTAATACCTTTATGAACTGTGTAGAGGAAGTTAAGGGCTACACCATTTGATTGGGGGGGGGGGGGGCTGGAGGATTTTGTCACGAGCTGGAAGCACCTAAACTTTTAAAGTTTATTGTCAAAGGTTTATATTAACTGTTGGCAAATGCTGAAACAAATCAAAACACAACCCTCAAATCAAATAACTAAGACTACTCACCTGACTTAGTACCTTGAATGAATCCTGTATTTTTTCATAATGATAAAATATTTTTTAAATGGTATGGCATGCAACAATATACTTTGAGGATTTTTCTTGGTGTTAGTTTTCAGAATTCATTTTCAATTGTGATCAGGAAAGGGATTTGTTATCACCTTGACATGTTAAAATAACACCAGATAGTACTCTTTTAGTCCTTAGATTTCAAAAAATTTTAAGGGTAGGAGGGGGAACCCTCCCTCCCGTACCCTCCCCACTTGGTTTCCTCAAACTTTTATTCAACTTTTATTGGCAACTTTCTTATTTTACTAGCTGCATTCATTGTTACCGCGTACTTTTGAAATAAGCTACATTCATTGTGTACATGTATGTTTCCTGTTATGAGGAAATTCAATTTCAAAAATAATCAAAGTTACACGACCTGACGTAATGCGACATGATGTGGTGAAAAGTCAAATTTAAAACATATGTAATTTAAAATTTGATGTACCCCTACTTGGCAAAAGAAAAATTTGATGTCTTGTTGCTTTCAAAAATCCCCCAAATTTGCTGTTATGCTGGTTGAAAAAAGAACTGTTGCTGGGTTTAAATCCTCCAAACCCCCCCCCCCCCCCCTCCCCCTGACATCAAATGGTTTACCACTAATACAAATAGTGATTCTATTCTCTGTAAAAGGGAGTTAAAAGTAAGATACTAGAAATTATACATAAAAGTCAAATTATGAAGACATATTGTCAATTTCATCTATATATATATATGTGTGTATGTGTGTCAAAACTGTGGTATCATCTAAGTCAACAAACAGAAACCCTTAACTTTAACCACAAAGTAAATCAGATATTCAAATTTTCACATTTCAAATTTTTAAATTTTTCATGTTTATGAACACTGAACAGTAAGATGGCAAGTTGTTATTCTAATTACCACACACACATTTGCATTATTCGAAGACAAATTTTAAAACACAAAATATAAGTTGTTGACATACAAACAATGTAGCCTGGATGACTGTGTGCACTGCCCTCTTTGTCACGCTAAGAACATTGTAATCTTGTATATATTATAATTATAACACCAACTGAGCTGTCTTTGAATTCAAAATTTTTGAATGCATTTAGCTTTGATAAACTTATTTCCTTTCAAATTTGTGAATTATTTGAAGACATTCCGTGTTTGCCGCAGTTGATAAATCTGTTCTCGGTTCTCATTTGGTGGGATAACTTTGTCATAAGGTGGTTTCCTCTTACAGTGCATTGATACATTGACAAAGGTGTTAGTCATATCGACTGTACATCTGTCATCTTTATGTTTCCCTTCCCTGACATTATGTTTATATAACTCTAGCCAAGTTGACAGGAAGGCTGCAAATAACATCAGCTGGATGTCACCTATCCACTTTTGTCAGCTCTGTCTCTTTCTGTACAAATTGTGACTTTTTCCAAATTTTTGTTGTTGTTGTCAAATCACAGATCCACCGTTTGTTAAGTATTCAAATCCTCATAACATAATATTATACATGCACATAAGCTGTCTCTTGTTTTGTCACATTCACTTTGCAACCTCAAAGTGGCCTCTCTCGAGTTTTTTACAGAGCGCCACACCATGATCTAACCCACCATCACACACTGTAGTCCAACCACGGCACCTACGGTCTAACCCACCATCACACACTGTGGTCCAACCCACCATCACACACTGTGGTCCAATCACTGAACTATGGTCTACACACAAGGTATGAGTTGACCAGGGACTGAACAATTTATCATCAACAAAATCCAAATATTTTCATGTTGGAGTGAATTCCTTTACTATCAGTATAAGCATAATATACACAGGATTTGATGAGAGAATCAACTGAGATTGATGTTACTTAATGATCAAACCATTCCTAAAATAGGGATGTTGTCATTATCATCTGATAAAAACCCCATCACTTTTCAAAACTTTGTACTAAACCAACCAATGTGAAGTTATTGTATTTTCAAATAAAAAAATTGAATATGTTAAATACAGAGGATTGTTTAAGAATGTGTTGATTTGAAGTCGAAAATGTTGACATGGTTTAAACCTCCCTAATTTTAAAATGGTTGGTACCTGTCTTCCATGGAAAGTTCCTTCAGGGCATAAACAAAGTTGGTTGAAGAAGTCCATAAATTTCTTGTCTAATTGAGTGGAAAGTAGTTGTGTGAGTGTTCACTGAGCCACTCAAATTAGATGTCTTGACTCTAACTAATCACATAAACAGAACACAACTTAATTGTTTTTATGTAAATTATAATTATGTAAATTAGTTGACAGATATGGAAAGAAGAGATGAATTATAAGTGAGAAGTTATGTAAATTATAGAGTAGTTGACCTTGCTGTGATCCTATTGGCTAATTATGACCTGTGTACTGATATTTATAGACTGGCAAGTACAATACGGGACTCAATTTTCAGATAAAGTGTCTAAGAAAGCTGTAGAATGTTTTCTTAGCAGAGGTTAGAGCAGAGTTAACATTTAATTTCCTTTGATTGAATAAAAACCTGATAACAGAGCAAAGAGTTGTCTGTACACATGTAGATAACTCCTGTGATGTATAGTATCATCAGTATTGACTACTAAAAACATTCATGGGGAGGGGGGGGGGAGTGGGGTATGTGCTGGACTAAAGGGGCACAAGCTGAGTTTATACATATTTGGGTGTAGTTTTTGTTGAATATTTAAAAGGTACTCATCATAGTATTGTACATACTGAAGCATACTTAACCATCACTTGTAATTAACTGAGCTCAAACCTGGTATTAAAGTATAGATGTCATTTATCATATACAGTATATCAAAATATTCAGGAAATCTCTATGTAATAAACTCATTTTAATATATTACTATTGCTTGAGAATGCTGAAGTGCACAATATAATCAACACCAGAGGGCGCTAGTCACCAAAATCAAAGATTCTTTGATAAAAAGCTGCGAATAATATATGCACTTTTTCAGTGAATGGAATTTAAGAAACAAAAACAATGTTTTCAGATCTCTACCTTGAAATGTTTTTGGGGGAAGTAATCTTTTATGCAAGATAGTTTTACATTTTTGGTACATTTTTGTATCTTGTTCTTGTAAAGGCAATAAATGCCGTCAATTTAATTTTTAATGTTCCTGACTTACCTGCATAATTTGCCAAAATTAATTATTAGCTTACATTTTCTCAAGATTTTAGGACTTGCTAGTAGAGAGATAGAAAACTTGGTATACTTTATCATAAATGCATATATATATATATATATATATATATATATAGTTTTGGAGCCCACTGATAACATGTTGTCAAATGCGCTCTGCCACTGCGGTATAGAGCACTGTCTTAGCAGATTGATACTCACCGAGTTCTATATATATATATATATATATATATATATATATATATATATATACACACACACATATAATTTCTCTATTTTATTTCTTTATTTATATACCATATTACAACTGAGGACAGAACTTGCCATGGGTAGATTTTAGTACTTTAATGACATGTATGTACATATACTACATGTAACAAGGCTATTTTGACTTTATTGATTAGTTTCTTTGTCTCTCAATTTGTAGAAGTTGAACAGGACCACTATGAACACTTTGACACTGGAGCAATTAGGATCAAAGAAGAACCTGTTGACAGTGATGATTTATTTGATGAGAATGATGACTTGGATGATGATGGTGATTACAGATGGGTATGTTTTACATTTATATGGTAGCCTCTTAGGGATGATAACATCCTGGGATATAGAAATGGGTGCCAGTATCTGGCTGTATCAATTGGGTACCAGTATCATTCATTGGTGGGTGATAGAAAGAGTACAACTGTGGTAACATTCAGTCAGTGTGCTATAGTGTGAAAAGCATTTGATAACATGTTATCAGTCGGCTCCAGAAATGGGTACCATTGGGTTACTATGTTATCAGTGGGCTACAGAAATGGGTACCATTGGATTACCATGTTATCAGTCGGCTCCAGAAATGGGTACCATTGGGTTACCATGTTATCAGTGGGCTACAGAAATGGGTACCATTGGGTTACCATGTTATCAGTGGGCTACAGAAATGGGTACCATTGGGTTACCATGTTATCAGTGGGCTACAGAAATGGGTACCACTGGGTTACCATGTTATCAGTGGGCTACAGAAATGGTTACCATTGGGTTACCATATTATCAGTGGGCTACAGAAATGGGTACCATTGGGTTACCATGTTATCAGTGGGCTACAGAAATGGGTACCATTGGGTTGCCATGTTATCAGTGGGCTACAGAAATGGGTACCACTGGGTTACCATGTTATCAGTGGGCTACAGAAATGGGTACCATTGGGTTACCATATTATCAGTAGGATACAATAGAAATGGGTTGCTATGAAGTTTTGTCTTCATAAAATTTTGAATGCAAGAAATATGCAATATAATAATTGGGATGTATAATTTTATCATTAATAGTAATAAAGACAAAATTGATGTACCACACTGAATACTTCACAATCTATTCCGAATATTGGTTACTTTGACACAAAGATGACATCTGATATTAATACTACCAGATCTACATTATCTATCCAACAAGCAAACAATAAATCATTTGAAATCTGCCTTCACCAGCACTGATATCACTGGTCTCATAGACCATACTCATCTGACTAAAGGATGCCACCAGTGTTACACCTGTGTAATTTTAATCCATGTTGGATGTTTACACAGTACAGAAGTAGAAGTAGATGTACATGTATTGTGAATATTATCTGTTTTGTTAAATAACCATAGGTCATAGCTGAGGAGGGAAATGAAGATGACCTTGAAGGTGAAGGGTCAAGAGATGACCTTGAAGGTCAAGGGTCAAGAGAGGATGATGATTATGATGACACAGAAGATGATGGTTTGTTATCGAAGGATGGTTTGGAGACTGATGAATTGAGGTAAATCTAGCAATATTGTCATAGTTTGCTAATTAGTCAGAAAATACTGTCACTATCACTTTTACCAAACTACCTCCTTGGCTATTTGTCAGTATTAATCTTTATGTGGCAGATTTCATTCAGTAAACACATTTTCTCCAGAGACTTGATCAGCTGGGTTTTCACCTAAACCCCTACTAGCTACTGCTGGTAACACTTTAATTAGCATAATGGAATACTAATTTACATCATATTCCACACTAGATACATTTTTAGCACAACTGAACTGAGGTTCAGTAGTGCTATAGGGATTGCCTGGCGTCTGTCTGTCTGTCTGCCTGCCTGTCTGTCTGTGTGTGTGTGTGTGTGTCTGTCTGTCTGTCTGTCTGTGTGTCTGTCTGTCTGTCTGTCTGTGTGTGTGTGTGTGTGTGTGTGTGTGTGTGTGTGTGTGTGTGTGTGTGTAAACAACTTAAAGTCAAAAACTGCTGAACTGATTGCCATGATATTTGGTGGGTCCATTACCTTGGGTGTCTACTTGGGAAATTGTTCAAATCAAAATGATCGCATCACAGGTGTGTGATTTGGGTCAAAAAATGTGATTTTTGGTCAAAAAACTTAAACTCAGAAACTGCTGGGCAGATTGGTGCGAAATTTGGTGGGAACATTGTTAAGGGGGTGTAAAGTAAGATTTGTTCATGACATGATGATGCCATCAGTAATATGCCAATTAGGGCTAAAAATGTGTCTTTTGGTTAAAAATCTATAATTCCAAAACTACTGAGCAGATTGGGCTGAAATTTAATGGGAATGCATCTAGGGATGTATGGACAAAGTAATATAATGCATACAATGATTCTATGAGTGATATGCAAATTAGGTGTAAAAATGTTTATTTTTGGTCAAAAACTTATATCTCAAAAAGTACTTGGTCAGTGAGTCTGAAACTTGGTGAGATGTTTCTGAAAGTGTTATTTTGCAGATTGTCTTCAAAACATTTTGACAAGATTGGCCCTAGCAACCATGACCACGCCCTTAGCAACAACCAAATGGCAGTATATTTTGGTCAAATAATATCATCTGGTAGGCAAGTGAGTAAACATTCAAAAAATGTTTGCAAATACCCTAGCAACCATGACCACGCCCATAGCAACAGCCATACAGTCGTGTATTTCACAAAGATAACAACAGGGTTTAATAGACAATTGAATAAATATTCAAAAAATGTATGTAAATTTGCCTAGCAACAAGACCACACCCATAGCAACAGCCAAATAATCATGTATATTGCAAAGATAACAGGAATAGAAAGACATAAATAAACATTCAAAAAATGTATATAAATGTGTCTAGCAATGAGACCACACCCATAGCAACAGCCAAATGATCACATATATTGTGAAGATTACAACGGGGATTAATAGACAATTGAAAAAACGTTCAAAAAAAATGTATGTAAATATACCTAGCAACAAGACCACGCCCATAGCAACAGCCAAATGATCACGTATATTGCAAAGATAATATCAGGAATTCATACACAACGTAAACTTACACAAATGTATGCAAATATATATCTAACAACATGACCACGCCCATAGCAACAGCCAAATGACAGCGTAAATTGTAAATATAGCAACATGGTTGGATAGGCAACTTGATAGTCATTCAGCAAATGAACACCTATTGTTAGCATGGACTAGCATATGAATAAACATTTTTAAAAACTGTACTGTGCTACAACGCCATTGGCGGTATTTTAAATAGTTTCAATCAAAGTAGATTATTTTCTGACAGTCTACTAATTCCAATCTTTACCTCCCCACCACACACACATATATATTCAGTGAACATCCTGAGGATGGCATGGAGGAGGGTACAGAGGAAGATAAAACTGGAGAAGATGACAGTGAGGGTGGATCATCACAGTTTGGTTGGAGTTATACTTACAGTAAGAAAATATCTAGTCTTTTATTCATGTCATTTGTTTGTTAGTTATAATTTCACCGTCAAATCACACACTTATTTCACTGTCAAATCACACACTTATTTCACCATCAAATCACACACTTATTTCACCATCAAATCACACACTTATTTCACTGTCAAATCACACACTTATTTCACTGTCAAATCACACACTTATTTCACTGTCAAATCACACACTTATTTCACTGTCAAATCACACACTTATTTCACTGTCAAATCACACACTTATTTCACTGTCAAATCACACACTTATTTCACTGTCAAATCACACACTTATTTCACTGTCAAATCACACACTTATTTCACTGTCAAATCACACACTTATTTCACTGTCAAATCACACACTTATTTCACTGTCAAATCACACACTTATTTCACTGTCAAATCACACACTTATTTCACCGTCAAATCACACTTATTTCACTGTCAAATCACACACTTATTTCACCGTCAAATCACACACTTATTTCACTGTCAAATCACACACTTATTTCACTGTCAAATCACACACTTATTTCACTGTCAAATCACACACTTATTTCACTGTCAAATCACACACTTATTTCACCATCAAATCACACACTTATTTCACCATCAAATCACACACTTATTTCACCATCAAATCACACACTTATTTCACTGTCAAATCACACACTTATTTCACTGTCAAATCACACACTTATTTCACCGTCAAATCACACACTTATTTCACCATCAAATCACACACTTATTTCACCGTCAAATCACACACTTATTTCACTGTCAAATCACACACTTATTTCACCATCAAATCACACACTTATTTCACTGTCAAATCACACACTTATTTCACCGTCAAATCACACACTTATTTCACTGTCAAATCACACACTTATTTCACTGTCAAATCACACACTTATTTCACTGTCAAATCACACACTTATTTCACTGTCAAATCACACACTTATTTCACTGTCAAATCACACACTTATTTCACTGTCAAATCACACACTTATTTCACTGTCAAATCACACACTTATTTCACTGTCAAATCACACACTTATTTCACTGTCAAATCACACACTTATTTCACTGTCAAATCACACACTTATTTCACTGTCAAATCACACACTTATTTCACTGTCAAATCACACACTTATTTCACTGTCAAATCACACACTTATTTCACCGTCAAATCACACTTATTTCACTGTCAAATCACACACTTATTTCACTGTCAAATCACACACTTATTTCACTGTCAAATCACACACTTATTTCACTGTCAAATCACACACTTATTTCACCGTCAAATCACACACTTATTTCACTGTCAAATCACACACTTATTTCACTGTCAAATCACACACTTATTTCACTGTCAAATCACACACTTATTTCACTGTCAAATCACACACTTATTTCACCGTCAAATCACACACTTATTTCACCGTCAAATCACACACTTATTTCACTGTCAAATCACACACTTATTTCACCGTCAAATCACACACTTATTTCACTGTCAAATCACACACTTATTTCACTGTCAAATCACACACTTATTTCACTGTCAAATCACACACTTATTTCACTGTCAAATCACACACTTATTTCACCATCAAATCACACACTTATTTCACCATCAAATCACACACTTATTTCACCGTCAAATCACACACTTATTTCACTGTCAAATCACACACTTATTTCACTGTCAAATCACACACTTATTTCACTGTCAAGTCACACACTTATTTCACTGTCAAATCACACACTTATTTCACTGTCAAATCACACACTTATTTCACTGTCAAATCACACACTTATTTCACTGTCAAATCACACACTTATTTCACTGTCAAATCACACACTTATTTCACTGTCAAATCACACACTTATTTCACTGTCAAATCACACACTTATTTCACTGTCAAATCACACACTTATTTCACTGTCAAATCACACACTTATTTCACTGTCAAATCACACACTTATTTCACTGTCAAATCACACACTTATTTCACTGTCAAATCACACACTTATTTCACTGTCAAATCACACACTTATTTCACCGTCAAATCACACACTTATTTCACTGTCAAATCACACACTTATTTCACTGTCAAATCACACACTTATTTCACTGTCAAATCACACACTTATTTCACCGTCAAATCACACACTTATTTCACCGTCAAATCACACACTTATTTCACTGTCAAATCACACACTTATTTTACTGTCAAATCACACACTTATTTCACTGTCAAATCACACACTTATTTCACTGTCAAATCACACACTTATTTCACCGTCAAATCACACACTTATTTCACTGTCAAATCACACACTTATTTCACTGTCAAATCACACACTTATTTCACCGTCAAATCACACACTTATTTCACTGTCAAATCACACACTTATTTCACTGTCAAATCACACACTTATTTCACTGTCAAATCACACACTTATTTCTAACTGTACTTTACTATTTGTTACGTGAAAAGTTAACATTTGTAGTAAACTAGTACTATATGGATGAGTAGATGTGAATGCATGAGTAAGTTTAATAAGTAATATGACAAATGAAACCATGGCAACATTAAAAATAAACATGACAGCAACGTCAAAATTTAGTCACAATTTGTGTCAGACTTCTTAAACAAGTTCATTGAGGTACAAAGTTAGTTGAGTTTCAAGCCAGTTTTTGTATCATTACTTCATTTAAAAAAACTAAAGCTGAGTTGTAATCAAAACCAATTTTAACTTTGGTTAAGGTGGTGGTAAGGTAGTGAGTGGTAAGGTAGTGGCAAGGTGGTGGTACGGTGGTGGTGATAAGGTAGGCAAATCATTAAACATACTGTACTGAGAGATGTAAATAGTTGTTCCTCAGTCGAAATAAAAATGTCAAAGAAAAAAATGAAACTATTGAGTGAATTGTTAATTTACAGATTACTGTTTTGTTTTTGTTGTTTATAGAAGATGGTCGTCCTATGTGTAGATACTGTGGTAGGTCATTCATGAGTATTGGAGGACTAAAAATTCATTCTCATAGATGTCGGGAAGAGAAAGCTAAAAAAGCCAAGGAACATAGGCCAGCTAATCCTGAGGTCCAGTGCTGGAAATGTAAGGCTATATTCTCAACTCGTAGTTCCATGAAGAGACATGAGAAAAAGTGTGGCAAATTATACTTCCGCAGTCGTCCAACCCGAGATATGGGAACAACTCATTGTAATTATTGTAAGAAAGAGTTTCTAACACGTTCTTTGATGAAACATCTATCTCGTTGTAAGGGTCTGACAAGTTCACAGTTACAGATGCAGCACCGTAGAGTTATCCTTCCAAGAGATCCAGGTGCACCAGTAACCATTCCTAGTCCTTGCGGGAGTTTAACAACCCCAGTCTCTGTCACACCAACAATGTCCAATGTTGCCACATCTGTAGCTCCAACAGTGCCAGTACAGATGACAGCACCAATTCAGGTAGCGACACCAGTACAAATGTCAACACCTGTACAGATGACAACAGCACCAATGAATACACCTGGTGGTAATGTTCAACAAATCACACCTGCTCAGCAACCAGTAACAGCTTTACCACAGTTGCCTTCTGGTATTATGATGGCTAGTCCTGTTACTAACACAGGCACCCAACCACAAATCCAGTACATAATGCCAGTAGCCAGTAGTGGAATGCCAACGCCAACCAATACCACAGCACCAATAATTGTTGTTGCCAATGTTGCACCCCCTGGTGCTACTGTTGTAGGGTCAATGTCAGGAAACATTGCCACCGGAAGTTCAAATGTGACAAACATCTTACCAAGTAGTATGCCAGCTCAAAGCATGGCGACTTATGTTCCAGTCAGTATGGTACAGAATACAATGAAAAGTGTGTCATCAACTACAGTCACTATCCCAGCAGCTACAGTTGTTTCATCAAACCCTGTTACAGTAGGGACTTCTACAAGTAATATTTCTGCAACTGGTATTACATCAACTGTAGTACCAATGATGACTCCTCGAGTACAAACTTCCCAAACACCCAGTATGATCAGACCAGCTCCCCAAACACCCAGTATGATCAGACCAACTCCCAAAACACCCAGTATGATCAGACCAGCTCCCCAAACACCCAGTATGATCAGACCAGCTCCCAAAACACCCAGTATGATCAGACCAGCTCCCCAAACACCCAGTATAATCAGACCAGCTTCCCAAACACCCAGTATGATCAGACCAGCTCCCCAAACACCCAGTATAATCAGACCAGCTCCCCAAACACCCAGTATGATCCAACCAGCAGTAGTAGCTAAAGCCCCACCAGTATCATCACCTGTTATTACATCAATCAGTGGAGTCACCACAAACACCATCCCAACACAGTCTCTTGTCATCCCAGCATTTCAACAATCAAGTACCATTAGTTCTTCAATAGTTCAGCCTTGGTCTCAAACCCAGCAATCCAATCAACCAACAAACTTGATCCAACCTCAGATTGTGAGTGTACCACAGTTAACGAGTACTGTAACATCAACTGTTACTAACTCCAAGCCTACTAATTTAACAGTGTCTGAAAGCAACTCAGATAGACTGGCACCAACCAGGAGATCGCCACGGAATCACCCTCCTCCAGCGGTTCAGGAACCAGACTCGCCAACTACCTCCAAAGATGAAATGACAGCCATAGTTCCATGCATTAATGGAAAAGTTGCAATACCACGACTGAGTCGACCCATTGGAGGACGAATTCTAGCCAAAAAACCGACATCAAAGCCAGCAGTAATATTACCAAGTCATTATTCACAAAGACAAAGATCTCGTACTAATGCACAACAATCTGTAACACCTAAAGTTGCCAGAGTTGTCATGGATGTGACAGATTTATCAAAAGTAAGAAAAGTGGATCTGTTCACTGAAAAGCCGTCTGATAAGACATTGCCTACTGGACAACAAAGTAAGACAAATCCTGACAAGTTGAAAGGTACTCAGTCAAGTAAGTCTACTATGGCAAATATACAGGATGGAAACAAAGATGGAATACAAAATGAACAAAGTGACAAAACTTTGCCGGTTCCAACAGCAGCAACTCAACAAAACATTGGCACAAACACTGCAGTGAAAGATTTGACAGACACACCAACACCTGGTAACTTGCTTTCACATGTTAATATGGACAACAAGGTCATCATTGATGGTAAAGAAATGCAAATCAAAAGAGAACCTTCATCTCCAGGACCTGAAGGAGGTGGTATCCAAGCAACAAGCAATGATAATGAGAATGTTACAGAGAGTGTTTATGTAGCTGTTAGCATTAAGGATGAACCCGTGAAGAATGAAGTCTCACAAGGTGGTGAGAGTGAAGAGATGAATTATGCCATCGCCATAGAGACAGAAAAGGATAATACAGCAGGACAAAGTGATGTGCTAGAACATGGTCACCAACAGCTGAACCAAGATATAGTAACTACGGCAACTACTGAACAAAGTGATACAAATACAGAACCTGAATGTGACAAGAATGATTCTGATTATGTGCCTAGTGAAAGTGAAGGAGGTGAAGATGATGAGGAAGAAGTCGGAATGGAACCAAGTGGGAGAAGTAGAAATCCAATACATCGTGCTGATGGCCAGTTAGAGTGTGAGGAATGTGGACGTTTATTTGGATGTGTACGTAACTACAATAGACACTATCCATCACACATTGAGGATAGAAGATTTAAATGTAATGTCTGTGGTAAGACATTTCATCTATCATACCATTTAAAAGAACATATGAACAAACATTACGATTTGAGACCATATAAGTGTCATCTGTGTGGCAAAGCATACAACCATTCTGGAACTCTAAGTGGTCATTTAAAAATGGCTCACAAAAATGAAAACATTCCCATGCGAGATGTCAAGAAGTGCAAGTACTGTTGTAAAGTGTTTGCATATGAAGGGACATACTACAGACATCTTGAAGACAGGCATGGAGTAAAGATGCAACGTATTTACACACCACCAACGCCAGGGTCTTGGCAAACTGTCACAAGTATTCCTGTTGGAGAATCAGGCTCAGTCAGTGAGATGGTTGAACTTCCGATAGTGAATTTTAAACATAGAAGTATGGGGACTAAAAAGAAAAGATTGCATCAAGGTGACCTGCCACAGAGAGTGTCTAGAAAACGAAGAGCTGCAAGAATCGCAGGGACACTAGAAGATGAGGATAAGAAACAGAGTGAACCATCAAGTCATCTCACTATTGCAAATTCATTTTCTCTGCAACCATTCCTTGAATACAATGATCCTAAATACCGAGTACTTCTACCAAGACATGAGACTTGTACTACTCAAACTAAGGATAGCTCTTATGTTGCAGTTCCAATGTCAGCTAGTTCAGCTACTACAGCCCCAATTATGCCATCTACTTCAGCCCCAGTTGTAGCATCTGTTGCAGTCAGTACAACTGTAAATACTGCAGCTACTCTTACTCCTGCACCATTACCTGCACCTACTACAGCTCCTCTAGTACCAACTGTCACCCAAGCTGTGATGCCATCTATTTCAACCACTTTCAACCAAGCCACTGGAATACAGCCCATTGTCATGGCACCAGTACATACACAAACAGTTACTATGTCAACCATAGTCCAGGCAAACCAGCCACCTCAACCCCTGTCAGTTTCAAGCTCACCTTCAGAACCAGTGATGAATTTACAAGGCAGCACTTTACCGGTACAGCAAATGATAATGATGGAGAAATCAACTGATGGAACAGCCATGACAAGTACAACTGATGGAACAGCTGTGCCAAGTATAACAACAATAACAGCTGCTGCAGAATCAGAGAAAATGGATGAATCAAGTCTAGATACTGATCAGATAATTAGAATGACAGAAAAGATAGCAAAACAATACCACTGTCAATACTGCACTCTAAAGTTCTCAACCAAACTACGTCTGTCTTTTCATGTGACTCGTGACCATTCTTCACGTCCCATGAATAGTATATCTCATGAAAGCAAGGTGCGAGCAATGGGTAAAACCAACAAACTTGTAGTTGCCAAATACAGGTGTGTTTTATGCCTTTATTTCTTCAGAGACATACCAACCTTACGAAGACACATTGCTGGATTTCATCGCTGTGTGAATCCTGATATGTTCCTTGCTGACATCATGAGAGAACATGAGGATCTATCTCAAAGGGGTTTCCTTTGTAGGAGATCTTCCCATTCAACCACAGCATCACCACTGAGAGAAAGGTCACCTTCAGAGTTGAGGTCAAGGTCAGAAGAAAAAGATAGGAGAGCTGAACATGAGGAAGACTCAGTGCCAACTGTCTCTAAATCAACAGATGTAATTTCACAACACCCTGCAACAGGAGCATGTACCTTTCAACATGAAGGGGAACATAAGGACAGAACTTCAGAAATAGGTGAAACAAGTTCAAATGGAGACCTAAGTGACAATTGCTTGAAAATTGTGGAAGGTGATGAGAGCAGTGAAGGTATTGATGGTCCTTCTACTGATGATGCCATGATATCTACAAATCTAGATGTAACAGGAGACAAATCTGAACAAAATGTTGATAGCATACACACCACTGAAGTGAGTAACACAACTTTATCATCAGAAAACCAACCTGAGTCAAGTTCTGAAACTCAACAGAAAGATGGAAGTAAAGATAAATCGGGTAAAATGAAACAGACATGGCTTTGTATGCTGCCCTCACACTGTACTGTAGAAAGTATTCCAGACTGCCATACTGTGTTCCAAAAATGTCCAAACTGTCATGCTCAGTTTGTCTGTAGAGTCAAGAAAAATTCACCAGTCACCATCAATGCTGCTAAAATCTCACACAAATGTCCAGTGTGTCTTATCCGATTTGAGCTGGGATTCTCCAAAGAAAGAGACACACTTAGTTGTCTATGTTCCAAATGTTGGCAAAGACCCAAAAATACAGTGGTAGGTAAACCACAACTATGTGTTGTTGGTGGCGAGACACTACAAAAAGAAAATGATGATCAAATCAAAAATGGAGGCACAGAAAGAAACAGTAACCATGGCAACAAGGGTGATGGCGGAGAGGAAAATGAAGATAATGAAACTGATAAAGGAATAGTTGGTATTGAATGTCTTCCATGTATATGTCAGAAGTGCAATTGTAAGTTTTACCAAGTTATTGATACAGAAAAAGTTATTTGTACAAAATGTAATGACATTGTAACGAGAGATGAGTTTCCCAATCACACCTTGATACATCGAACTACTCACAACAAGCCTTCCAAGCCAACACAAAATGAATGCAGAATCTGTTACCGAACAGTCTCAGATCTGGAAGCTCACATCCGATCAAGTCACAAAACTCTGAAAGATGTAGAAGAAGAAGTGAAATATCAGCAGGAGTCAGGCATGTATAAATGTAACAGATGTGGCCAAATGTACGTTACCCGGTATAGTTTAAAGAGACATATTCAAATCAATCACAAAGGGGGCGGTATACGTCACAAGTGTGATGTATGTAATCAGTCATTTATGCATGCATCACATTTGGCCAATCATAAACGAATTATACATGACAAGCAAGGTAACTTTAAATGTCAGGTTTGTCAAAAGAAGTTTACACATCCAGGTGCACTTAGTAATCACAGGAAACACTGCCAGCTTTATAAGTATTCTTATTATGTGTCATCTAAAAAATAAACATAGATTCATTTGTATCTTAGTGTTATGGAACACAGATATTGTGTTATGTATTTGTGAAGGTTGGCCTGTTATGCGGGTAGTGATGAATGTTCTGCTTTAGATGAGTGCTCAGTGTATCTACACCAAAATCACAGTGTTATGTTGATATTCTGCTGTGTGTCGTTGACAGTGTGTCATGTATTGTTGACAGTGTTGTGCATCATTGACAGTGTGTTCTGTATCATTGACAGTGTGTTCTGTATCATTGACAGTGTGTTCTGTATCATTGACAGTGTGTTCTGTATCATTGACAGTGTGTTCTGTATCATTGACAGTGTGTTCTGTATCATTGACAGTGTTGTGCATCATTGACAGTGTGTTCTGTATCATTGACAGTGTGTTCTGTATCATTGAGTGTGTTATGTACCATTGACAGTGTTCTGTATTATTGACAGTGTTCTGTATCATTGACAGTGTGTTCTGTATCATTGAGTGTGTTCTGTACCATTGACAGTGTTCTGTATAATTGACAGTGTTCTGTATCATTGACAGTGTGTTCTGTACCATTGACAGTGTTCTGTATCATTGACAGTGTGTTCTGTATCATTGACAGTGTTCTGTATCATTGACAGTGTGTTCTGTATCATTGACAGTGTGTTCTGTATCATTGACAGTGTGTCCTGTATCATTGAGTGTGTTCTGTATCATTGACAGTGTGTCCTGTACCATTGACAGTGTTCTGTATCATTGACAGTGTTCTGTATCATTAACAGTGTGTCCTGTATATTGACAGTGTGTTCTGTATCATTGACAGTGTGTCCTGTATATTGACAGTGTGTTCTGTATCATTGACAGTGTGTCCTGTATCATTGACAGTGTGTTAATGATTAATAAAAATACTTGATTCCTGAATTGTACTGAATCAGTGACAATATCTTTCATCAGTGATATAATGTGCTGCATTTATAACTGGCCTGTAATTTATAAGTACCATACTGTGCTGTGTTAGTGACTGCTTCCTGTATTCCTGATATTGTGTCCTGTATTATGCCATGCTGTATCATGTGAATGACATTGTGTCATGTAAATACTGTGTTGTACCATGTCAGTCATGTTGTGTTAGTAGCAGTGACAAAGTGTCATGTCTACATAATACTACATTATACATCTCTCATTACATACCAACAGATGGAAACACCAAAATGTACAAAATTGTTAGAATTTGATCTTTCAGTATACCAAACAATGTTACCTGTGTGGACTATAGTCATGTTTTAACACTACCTGAATACATGTTTATATCAAGGCTACATTCTATATTGATAATGTTGTATTGTAAATTGTGAAAGACCTGCTGGCAAGCCTTGATACCAATAGTCCCAAAGTCACAATTACAATTATGTGTATTATTAATACAAAATATGGATCATTATTACTACAAACCTAGTGTCTTTGAGTTTTATTAATGGGTACATTTCCAGTTTTACTTCTGAAACTATGTGTCATATCTTTGAGTCTTGATGCATTTTAACCTTTGACCTGGTGTAAGACACCTTGAGTTCTGGAATATCTTGTCAGCTTCGGCTGTTTATGTGTGACCTCATATGACCTTCACGTGACCATTGTGTGACATTTGGTGTAAATGTTAACATACTTTGTTTAAAATTATGAAACCCATGAACAAGCAAATGACATCTGCCCCACATACACACTTGGTCTGATGTACTATGAAATAAAAAGAACAGTAACAGCCATAAATGGTAGATTGGGTGACAGGTTTGTTGAGAATAAAAAAAAATTTTAAACATCGCATCATCACACCATTTTAAAACAAACTGTCCTGACCAGAAACAATTCTTTTTTTTTGGCCAAATTGCTAAAATTTGGGAACATTAAGAAAAAAAATTGAAATTTTCTTCTAACTTTAATTGTTATTTAATGTCATTCAGAATATGAAAGTATAATTATGAATTGAAAGTATTACCAACATGTATTAATACACTGAATTTTGGCATATTTTACCAACTGACCAACCAACCATCATTTAACCTGCTATGATGAGAATTAAGTATGAGTACTCTAATCATAATTAATAATTTATTTCCAGTAAATGTTTGATGTTTTTTACAACATGTATAAAAAGTTGCATCCACTGTGACTTTGGATTTCTAACAGTATAAAGTTTACAATACAAGTACAAGATGAAAGGTGTTTGTAGTTGATGTGGCCATATAGCTGAGGATCGACTTTTTATAATAACGAACATTTTACACATTTATTAATCTGTTGCAATTTATTGAGTTACAAACAAAGACTTGGCATATGTTGTTTCACTTTGATTTTTCAAGTAGGAAGCCATGATAAAATTGTTTTATAAATTAAGAATACAAAATAACTACCCAATCCTTATCCATATGGCTACTTAAAATGAAAACTTGCAATCTCTATGTCTATATTACTATGGATTCACATTCTATCATATTAGTTCTGTGATATAAATTCTAGTTGTGCTGTGAAGTATTTAGTGCATACATGTATATGGTGAGTGCATAGGGGAGGTTTATCTGCAATTTATGGAGACTGGTATAATCTTGTTTCAAGTTTAGCGCAATATTGTTTAATATTGTTATGGGGTTGTTTAAAAACGATTATGGAAAAAAATACTCACCTCGTGAGGGCGCTGTTCACTAGACAGTATTTTTAAAGTCTCTCATTCTCCATTCTTAAAGCCTGGCGCCCAATATTTAGGGTGTCATTAGATAGAGTTACAGAAACCTGGTTCATTAAAAGGTTAATGTAATATTCAAGAAGCCTATTCTGCTTCCACAGGTACATTTTTCATTGAAGTGTCCATCATATATACTACCACTATCAACACATTAAATATTTTCAATTGCATGAATAAAAATCATGATACCAAACTTTAAAATGATGGTGTTTTAATTGAAATTGTATTTCAACTTTGTTAACATTAATATCAGGGTTTGCTGTATGTATTTTTGTGCTTTTGCTTGATTTCTTATTATTTATTTAATATTGATGTGTTCAAACTAAAATAAAATAATGGATTTTTTCAAATAATTTTTCTGGTGTTTTATTGTGTATACAGATCAGATCAAATCTGTTGTTGACCTTTGACATTTGGTGTTTAACCTGGTATGATAATTCCATCTTAGGGGGCACAAACTGAGTTTATAATCTTTTTACTCTAGTGAAAATACTTACAAAAAACCTGGATTAACTTGTCTAGTATAATGTTTATATCAATGCATGCTTTCTATGACATTACAGTTTGTGTTCTGCCATTATCAGAATTTTTGATTGCATAGTTTGGAGTTCCTCTACCTTTTTTATACATAAAATTATGCCATCAGATCATTTATATGTTATATCCTAATACCAGGTTTGAGTTCAGTTAATTGCCAGTGATAAGTTAAGTATACATCAGTAAGTAGAATACTGTGAGTACCTTTTAATTACAAGTGATAGTTAAGTATACATCAGTAAGTAGAATACTGTGGGTACCTTTTAATTGCAAGTGATAGTTAAGTATACATCAGTAACTAGAATACTGTGGGTACCTTTTAATTGCAAGTGATAGTTAAGTATACATCAGTAAGTAGAATACTGTGAGTACCTTTTAATTACAAGTGATAGTTAAGTATACATCAGTAAGTAGAATACTGTCAGTACCTTTTAATTACAAGTGATAGTTAAGTATACATCAGTAAGTAGAATACTGTCAGTACCTTTTAATTGCAAGTGATAGTTAAGTATACATCAGTAAGTAGAATATTGTCAGTACCTTTTAATATGTAGAAAAAATGACATCCCTAAACATATCAACTCAGTTTCTGTCCCTTGATCAAGTATTACTTTATTCACTGATATATTTACATAGTCATTATACATTCAATTCAATATCACTTTATTGTCCTCGTCGGAAATTTCTCTTTAGCTTCACACCCCAAGGAGACCAAAATATAATTTACACTCAAAATATAGACAACTGAAGACTAAAACATTGATATACATACAATAAAGGAAACGACGAATAGAATGTAAATTAAGATTCAGCCACAATAAGTCGTTGATACGCACTTGGTAGAAATTATTTCTTAAAAACATTGCAAGCAAGTGGTATTCTATAGCGCGTTCCTGAAGGCAACAGTTCGAACTGAGAATGCAGAGGGTGGGAGAGATCGTCGGTGATAGCCATTCCCCGGGAGGGGGGGGGGGGGCAACTCCATAGACGGCAATGGGGTTGGTTTTTTATGCTGGTTGGTATCAGAAAGGATATACTTTTCATGAGGTGGTGGTATGAGAAAGGGTTGTGTGAATCAAAACGGGTGTTAATTAACAGATACTATGCAGTCAACACTGGAAGCGTTTCAACCTGGTGTATCTGCCTTCAAAACTTCTATACTCTCGTCGCTCATGCCACACTAGATCTAGGGCTAGCTTCCCCTGGGAGCCCTGGCTTTTAGTGACTTGAATGAGCACTGACTTTGCGGTCAAACAAACACACGTCAAATTAACAATTTTATCGGTCGGTCCACACACATTTAGGCAACAAATCATCGGACATAATCCAATGTGACTCAACCGGGAAGCGTCCACATCCCGAAACAAAATTACACATCCAGTTTCAGAGAAAGAAACTGGCAGTAACTATTAACAGACTTCATAAACTGGCGATTTCTTGAACTACTTGAAATATGTGTATCAGTCAAAAGAAATAACCTGAAACACAACGAAAGGTAGACATTCTGCAAAAAGTCTGCTGACTAAACGTATAACGCCGGCCAAAGCCAGGGTCCAACTTGATTCAGCAATATGCGTGACGACGTGAAAACCAGTGGAAATAAGTCGAAGTAACTTTTATTGCTCACAAACCAATGTGCCACATCCTCAAAAGGTCCACTGCAAACCATAAACCAGCATCTATAATGTGGGTGAAAAAAGAGAAAAACATATCTCAGAAACGACTCATTACTAGTTCAAGGGAAGAAATTTACTAAACACAACAAACCTACACAATTGTCAAAAAGATTAAAAGAAATTTGTTCAAGTTGATGGAATTGTCAAAAACATGTCGTCTTACCAATAATGGAATAACTTTGATATAAAATAAAATCACTTGGTAAAGGGCTGGCATTCATTTCCACACAAAAGTCCTCAACAAAAAACTTAACTTATCAGAAAGTGACTGATTTCTCGCGCATAATCCATCTGAAATATCTAATAAGAAATAAAATATGAAAGCAACGACCTCATAGACTAAAATCGATGGACACCATGTTACCTGGTATGTACCACAAAAAATGACAGCTAGTCACAAATACTATCTAGAAACAACAGGAGAAAACCCTTTAACAATCATTCTCGCAAACCAGAGCTGTTACTTCTTTGCGACGATGTTAACAGTATGTAAAGCGTCATAATCTAATATGACCCTAATGTAAAAACGTATATCAGTGAGTTGCCAGTCCACTAAGACATATGTACAGACACTTCCATCATATCTATAGCGCTTTGAGACCTTGAGATATACACCATTTTCGTTGTTTGTTTTTTTTTGCAGAATTCTGTATCTCGACTTTAGTTGTTCTGGTTATAACAGTAAGTATCGGGGAATTAAATATACACTGAGCTTAAATATACACTAAGCTTAAATATACACTGAGCTTGAGTCATCCCGTTTTTAAAATTCTTGGATGGGGAGGGGGGGGGGGGTCATTGTGTTTTGGATTTTGGTGGAGTAACAAATCCATGAAACTACAGAGACATGATCTTGTCTGAACTGTGGAATTTGTTCTTGTCCCCGTTTCCTACCTATATTCTTTAACATTAATTACTTCACCTGGCGTACTCAAACATAACCATACATATACATGTACATGTATTACCTACCACACTAGTTACAGAACATATAAATACTCGGGTATTTCACAATCAATGGCCAATATGCCCCACAAAGTTGAAAGTTCTGTATCTTCATCGATATCATAGATAGATTATAAAAGAAGTTAATCTAAATTGTTCTACTCTTTAATATGAAGGGATTAATATGCATTGTATGCGTTCTATTTCGAACACATGTTATCGACACTACAAATCACCACATCTCATCAAAAATCTCCCGAGCTTCTAGGGAGAGACCCTTGAATTGGACCCCCATGAGAGGTGTATATATCCCCATCTCAAAGCTTTCTCCTTACCTTAAACTGTCAAGATGCTATTAATTTAAAACTCCTTTTTGAATATATTACCCTGTGTGGTCAATAATTTAATATGATGTTATTTTATAAAGTATTTAGCCAAGCAGTCCACTCTGAGTCAAGATCAAATACCTGTCATGTAAATATGATATATGGGTGGTGGTGGTGGTGGTGGTGGTGGGGGGGGGGGGTTATTATGTTTTAGAATTGAATGATATATGGGTGGTGGGGGCGGGTATTATGTTTTAGAATTGAATGATAGGGATAAGCCTGTTTTTGATTTTATGGAGGGGGTTCAGTGACTTTAAGTTAGCCCGATGGAAAAATCCAACTCCCCCCCCCCCCGGCCGGAGAAACTGGCCGGTCCCTCAGGATCCTGACTGCAATTTACATAACCTATCAAGTTACATCAAATTAGTTAATCTCAAGTTTAAACAATCTCTACTAACCAATCCTATATCTTCCTAGTTGATTAATCAAAATGAAGGTCAATATCAAGTTTGCGTCAATATTTATGGAATGTAGGAATACCTGTATCATTCTTTATTTCTGTTGTGATCTGTAGGAGTTTTTGTAATAGATGTCAATAAAGTGTGAGTAGCTAGCTGTCTTTATAGTACTTAGTTTACTTGGTTGTACAGGCGTCATTCCTTCTCAAAACCTGTATCTAAACAATTCACTTATCCCATAGTAAGCCAACTCTAAACAATTCACTTATCCCATAGTAAGCCAACTCTAAACAATTCACTTATCCCATCGCATAGTAAGCCAACTCTAAACAATTCACTTATCCCATAGTAAGCCAACTCTAAACAATTCACTTATCCCATAGTAAGCCAACTCTAAACAATTCACTTATCCCATAGTAAGCCAACTCTAAACAATTCACTTATCGCATAGTAAGCCAACTCTAAACAATTCACTTATCGCATAGTAAGCCAACTCTAAACAATTCACTTATCCCATAGTAAGCCAACTCTAAACAATTCACTTATCCCATCGCATAGTAAGCCAACTCTAAACAATTCACTTATCCCATCGCATAGTAAGCCAACTCTAAACAATTCACTTATCCCATCGCATAGTAAGCCAACTCTAAACAATTCACTTATCCCATAGTAAGCCAACTCTAAACAATTCACTTATCCCATAGTAAGCCAACTCTAAACATGCCTTTGCTACAAAAGACTGTATAATTTGCTATGATTTGTGGCACTATAGGTCATGTCTAATAGTAAATTATAGCTTCTGTGGGTGATTCGATAAAGTGAAAAATTGAGGTGACCTTGTACTTACACTATATGACCTTGATCTCGGATCATAAAGATCATGTGATAAGTGAGGTGCATGTCTCCTAAATCCTAACATAGACACCTGCATCATATCATATATGTAACAATTCAGGACACTGATATCTTCAGTACTTTCATACTTTGGTGATCTTGATACCAGGCCAGTTGTCTTGGTAACAGAATTTTGTAATGCAAGTAACTTCGCATATACCTTTGCTGTATTTTGTCAGAAAGACTGTATAATTTCATATTTTCTGAGTGATTTCTGTAAAGATCATGTCTGATGTTAGCTATAAAAAAAAAGATTTCGACAGAATTATACTAAATCCTAAAAATAAAGATGACCTTGAATTTTGACAATAACCTTGTTCTTGGATCAAAGAGATCATGTAATCAGTGAATTGCTTGTAGATGTCGGCTAATCGTTCATTGCTATTTTACCTTCATTATTTTGCCTGAATTGACCTTCGTGGTACATGTTTACGTTTTTATCCTGATTGCCTCCTCAGACGAGATTTCACATCCAACAGTAGAGAATTGAACTTATATCAAAATTTTAAACAAGGGAAAAAACTACTATGTTTATTTATAGGAGATAGTACGAAACGCATTACAATGAGTCTGTAAGTATTAGATAAAGTTATCAAACAATACCGTATTGAAACAATTGAAAACAGATTTTGTTAAAACTAATATAGAATAGTTTAGAAGTTAGATCTTTTGACTACTAACATTAATTTTAAGCGTAATGTTTTCTTTCCCTTTGGTTTGTTTGTTGTTTGTTTTGTTTTGTCTGTCTGTTTGTTTGTTTGTTTGCTTGTTTGTTTGTTTGTTGTTTGTTTGTTTGTTTGTTTGTTTGTTTGTTTGTTTCTGTATGTATGTGATTATACTAGTTATATCTTCTCTAATTTTTAGTAGTGTATTTTTTTAAATTTTCTGTTAGTGCTGCTCCTAACTTAGTGAACCCCTGATACAAAAGGGATGCAATAAATAGATAGATAGATAGATAGATAGATAGATAGATAGATAGATAGATAGATAGATAGATAGATAGATAGATAGATAGATAGATAGATAGATAGATAGATAGATAGATAGATAGATAAATAGATAAATAAATAAACAATTAAAACTCTACACTTATACAGGGATGTATAATGGCTGGGGGGGGGGGGTCCAAAGGAAATGAATACATGTATTATGTCGGTCACTACTAGACCCCTAGCGAAGCCATAGCTAGTGTCTGATGCCGAGTATTTTTTAAAGAGCGGTAAAACGATGTTATTTAATAATAATAATAATAATAATAATAATAATAATAATAATAATAATAATAATAATAATAATAATAAATACTTTATTGATCCCACATGGGGAAATTGGGACACTGCCAGCAGTAGAACAATTCACAAAATACAAAATGATACAGTTATTACAGATACACAACAAGATACACATACATGTAATGTTAAATTTAAATAGCTACAATAATTCAAAACTCAAACCCACAAGATCACTGCACTGCAGCTCAACACTGGTCATTAAAGATTCTTATTGCCTGTGGTAAAAAAGAATTCCTGAAGCGCTCAGTTACAATCTTTGGTAAATTCAATCGTTTACTAAAAGTGCTCTTACATTCACAAAAAGTGGGTTCCATGATCAATTTTATTTTTACCGGAGTTTCTCCATCAACGCGGCTTGGCCACTAATCACTAACAACGTAGCGACGGAAAACAAAAAAAAATGCTTTGAAATGATGTTTCAGCTAATAAAATATCTTCAGTGTGCTAGGTAAGTTTTGGAAAAACTATGCGTATAATCCGGCGATTTTATGTTTTGCTTTTCATGATACCTGAGAGTTGATTGTTTACGTATACACAGTATAGTACATTTAGAATAATGTTCTTCATGGCAAATCTTTGTTGCCATTGTTGTGTCTACGTGCGATGCACCTTGTCACAAACCATACCACTAGAGGGCAGTGTGACTTTCCAAACTCCACACATGTACATGTAGACATGTGCATATGTAAGTGATTTTTAAGGACGTAAAATACAGTTTTAAAGTGGTATACTTTGGACGTGCTGATGTTCCAATTATGTCCTAAGCAGCGATTTCATCACCGTTGTCACTGAGTCGTAACGGCATCAGCATTAACACATTCAACGCTATTTTGCACAAATACCGAAGTCTTTCACGCGTGGCAGTAAATAGCAACAGCCGTGAAAAGAGGCTTTTGGAAAATGCAGTGGTAGTCGAGCGCCTCGCAGTGACGGTAGTAGAGTGACATCATGGCCTTTGATATTGAAATGCTGTAGCACACTGGGATCGATTAAACCCAAGCTATACAATACATCGTACACAAACAGTTCGGGTTTGCACTCGCTGTCTTTTATGACCGCGCAAAGAACTCTGTTACTACCTGATATTCAATACCATCCCTCCTTCGAACACCATCGAGCATCGATCCATCACGCTGCGCCAGTCAGGGACATCACATGGAGTTAGGGAATGGAGAAAAACGCCAGCTTTGCCTTTGATTGTGGAATTTATATATATGGATTATCTTCCGCATGTTAACAAGTGGTTGCAGTCTTTCAAAAGAGGCGCTGACCGCTGAACAATTTGATCATCCTCGTTGAATGAGCCAAATACAACTGAATACCAGTAGCTAATCATAGTCAACAACACTCTTCATCAACGGGACAGAGCATGGGTCCCCGGAGCTATCGCGCTCTTTCCGATAACTACCACTTTTGGAGACACTCGCCTAGCTATCATGACTTGGATTAAGTCCCTAGAATCCTAGAATCCTAGAGTACGATGGGGACAAATAGTTCCCGCCTGCAGGATGCAGAAGGTACGTGCTTTCATAAATACGGTAGCCAGACATTTTGATTAGGTATGTTTTTCTTTTGTGCAACAGTTACGTTTGTTGTTTGTCGAGCAGTGCAATGGAAGTCTATCATTGGTTCTTGACAACACCTGTGCCGTGGTGACGAATGAAACGTCTGTTTTTCTCGCTAATGAAATCAAAGTTCTCACGTTCTACTCGTTAAACGTGCCAAAAGCGTGCATTTGGTCTTCCCACAGAGCCGATTTGGGACAAAAAAACATACAAAAATGCTCTGTGGTGGCTGGGAATCTTTAAGAAATATTTCATGCAGAACACAAAAATCCTGATCGAATTTCAGATTGGAAGTGTCACGTATTATACAATAAACAAACGTTGTGCAACGGTGCTGGTACAAATGAATCCGATTAGAGTCCATATCGCACCAAGTAGGTGTCAATTAAATTAAAAAGACAATGTATCAGCCACCCAAAACGGTACCCCGTTAACTACTTTGGCGCTGTTGTGTTAATTGGTACCTGTGTAAACGGATCGTTAAAAAGTAATGGCGTCCGACATATCCAACGCGAGACGTTTCACACCTTTTCAGTACGTTGACAAATTTCTGCTCAACTAACCCATTAAATACGCCCGTTTGGGGTAAATGCACCCCATCCTGTGTCTACAACAATGTAGAGAAGTGACAGGAATAACAAGAGACCAGTGTCGGAACCGAAATGATATATCGAGATCCACAATTCACTATCATAGTCTACTCACATAACAGGTGAACTCTGCAATTTTTGGCATGGAGGTACAGACGATATCGTATGGGCTGAAAACCCACAATTAGAAAGATGTATGTTAACATGGGTTATGGAAATAATTATATTATTAGATTTTGATTTTGATAAAATCTGAAACAAATTAGTTTGTGGTGTAACAGTTACTAGCACCACAGAATTCAAGGTCAGCAATGCATGCCCAGTCACCAGTCTGCTACACGCAGACGACATATTTTGGCGTAAAACAAAGTCAGATAAGTTTTCTAGTCATATGTCATCTCTCAGAACGCAGGTCAAATGTTGATTCAAAATGGTGGAAAGAGGTGGATATCCATTGTCGGAAAGGTACAAAATAAAGTTAAGGGATACAGATTGAAACCTTGAGGCAAAACACAACATTTGTGGAGCAACCTTGTCAAAGAGAGTACTGAACTCTTTAGACATTTTGGCCAAGAGCAAGGAATGTCAAACCAGACATTCATGTTTCCAGCTTATGCTTTGTCACTGTAGAAGGATAATGGTAAATTTATACTCTATTTGAAGACAGAATTAAACTTACCTTGTCAAGCACTACTCACAGATTGTACATTAACATTTTACAACATGTAGTATGTAGACACTCTGCCTCAGTCCATATTCTAGAATTCTATGGCATAAGTTGGATTTGTTTTACAAGTTTGAGACAAGGAAAGAATAATTTTTGTATTAAATTGGTGGCAAGCAAAAGTTTCAAATGTCCTTGTCTAAAATTTCCAAAAAAATATGAAAAATAATGCACAAATTTACTGAAAATGTGATGGCCAATTTTTTTTAGGGGAAGCTGTAGTCTGCTACAAAACTGAAATAACACTAGGTTGTGACCTATTTGGGTTCAGGTTTTTTTATTCTTTATGTTCCTGTTTTTATTTGTCTGTTGAGTAGGATTTCTTTTTATTAGAATTTTACTAACTTTAAACAAAATGTGAGGGTGGTGTCATTAAATTTAATGGTTAGAGTTGTGTAGTTCTGTTGAAGTGGTCATAGCTTTTAGGTATATGAAAATTTGAATTCTACATAAACTGACATAATTGAAATTCTCTGGGGTTTGCTAACTTTTGTATTTTTTGTCGAGGAGAGACGGGCAAAGTTTTCATACCTTGAGGAAATATTAGTGTTTTATTTTGAAATACATAAAGAATTTCATTTTTCTAATGATAGGATACATTTAAATTTAGCCTACACATGAATCTGTTTTATAATGCAAAAATTATTGGGTTTTAGGCTGCATTCAAGTAAAATAAACTCCTCAATAATGGTGACCTGTAAATGTTTTTAATTTCAAAAGTTCATCTAGCAAGTTAAGTTTCAATATGTATGTATGTGAGTGTGTGTGTGTGTGTGTGTGTGTGTGTCTGTCTGGCTATCCATCTGTTTCTGTCTGTGTCTGTCTGTCTGTCTGTCTGTCTCTGTATATATATACATCCATACATCCATCCATCCATCCATCCATACATACATACAATACATACATACATACATACATACACACATACATACATACATACATACAATACATACATACATACACACATACATACATACATACATACATACATACATACAATACGTACATACATACATACACACATACATACACACATACATACATACATACATACATACATACATACATACATACATACATACATACATACAATACATACATACACACACACACATACATACATACATACATACATACATACATACATACATACATACATACATACATATGTTCCATAACATGGTTGGTAATAAATAAGTCAGGACAAAAAACTTCTCTTTTACTGCAATTCATACTAGTTCTAGATTATATAGTGAATAGACAATAACAACTGAGACATTTATTATTTACCATCAATTTATTCCATAAAATTATACAATCCTTTTTGCTTTAAAACCACAGACAGACCAGCATTTGAATGAAAAAGGTGTTATTTTCGTATTTTGACAGGGAAAACCAATTCCAGTCAGTCACAGTCTGATTTAAGCAGTACAACATTTGATGACTTCACACCTCACAAACCATTACCTAATGGTACTCTAGGTGTACACAAACAACATGCTCAACTCCATCATGCAGAACAATTACAAAGACAAGGTGAGTTTGACAATAGTTGGTAATTCTCTTGAAATTTACACTTCACACTTGATTTACCACAGTCAGGTAATGTGAAAAGAAATGACCGTTTCTACCTTGAAATAGGTTTAGTGGTTTTTCTTCATTTAAAAAGTAAACTTGGGATTTACGGAATTCTTAAGAGTTGAATGTATTTGTAATTGTACCTTTTCATGAATAAGTGGTCTGTAAAAACTGTTGAAACCAGAAGGACTATTATGTCTTCATTACCTAAGTGTCACTCTGTGATTTATTGTATGTTGTCTACACATTGTCAATGCCAGACTTCTGTACGCTGTTACAGATGTTGATAGCCAAAAAATAAGAAAAAAGGAGTTTTGATTACTAATGACTCAACCTTTCTTTTTCTACTATCCCTTCATTTTTTTGTAGTTCAAGAAATAATAATCCAAAATAAAATGAAAAAAAGTATTACTGCACCTACTTCTTTGAAATGTATGCAATTAGCACATATTTTATTTGGCCATACCTCAGTCTTGTTATAAGTTATTGTCATAGCAACCAAATAAATTATAAGTATTGAAAAACATGACACACACAAACATAGCAATATAAACAGATTACATGATGCAAATATAATGGAATTGGGAGGGGAATAAGGGGAGGGACTCTTGAATGCCCTGACTGAATATCAGGGACATTGGGGGGGGGGGGGGGGAGGGGGGATTATATCAAAATGGCTGCAGTGGGTAGTGATATTGCAAACTTGTTTCACACTGATGAAAACCTGTCAAATCATCATGTATGCAAATTGTTTAATACTAGCTCAATAGACCTGGATCTTAGAAATGATTACAAGAACAAAGCAAAGCCCTGAATATTTAAAACCAGTGGTAGTCAGTTGTGAAAGCTTTGAAACCAGTGGTAGTCAGTTGTGAAAGCTTTGAAACCAGTGGTAGTCAGTTTTGAAAGCCTACAAAAGCATTGTGATAGATAGAAAACTATGGTCAGGCACAGCTCACTGATAGCTTTATCTCACAAATGCTAATACACTTCTAAACAAACAATAGAGGAATGTAGTATGCAAACATATTCACCTAAGAGATGTTCAATGGATTGTCAACTAGGTATTGCCTATCAACTAAATCTAGATATCTGTATCTGTCTGGGTCTACAGTGCCTCACAGTCATATCTAGATATCAGTATCTGTCAGTGCCTCACAGTCATATCTAGATATCAGTATCTGTCTGGGTCTACAGTGACTTATAAGTTACAGACATAACAGTACTATTAAAGTTGGCAGCCTGAGATTAATTCAAAGAGTTCATCTCTCTCTATACATTTTCAAGCTAGTGAAAAAATACTTGACTGAAGTGCTTTTTTCCAAATAGTACATTTTACTGTGCTGATTTACTAGGTAATAAAGACTGTAAAATGTAATAGTTTCACAACAAAATTGTTTATAAAGGTGTTAACCTTCAACCCCCGACACTGCCTGTATTTTGGTTGAACCCTATTGTTCATATTTTTAGAAGGGCTAATCTATTTTGCTAGCAAGAGGGGCAGGTTAATTTGATATACTGATTTTATCACCATCAATTAGATATTGCTATAAAGATTCATTCCCCTCAACTCAGGTAGGCATATTACAAACTGACCTAGACACAAATTTGGGTGCAGTTTCAAACAGTTGTGTCAATTATTTTGACTGAAATCCTAAGGTGTGTGTTAGCATAGGGAATAAAACTGTATTGACATAGTGAATAGAAAAAAACAAATACACACACCCAAGTCACTGTGTTCTATAGTTCACCACCAAATTACACAGTGTATCTTAACTATATCCAATCAAATGCAGCACATTTACACAACAACAATTGTTAGTCTTTCAGGTGTTCCATAATATTATAGTATTTCCCATCTAGTTTCATCATAAAATATGTATTATTAAAAGAACAATTTTGAATTACACCAAAGCTAATTTCATGGTAGTCTGTTCTCGTCAATGGTTTCTGAGTTGTCAGTAGCAACAGATTGTGGTGTAGGTATGTATTAGCTAAAATATGTAAGAATATAACAATTGATTGACTTGATATGATGATAATCTGATATCTAAAATAGTGGAATTAAGTTTTCGTAAATTACATTAAATACAGATTGATATATTTGTAAGGATAAAAGAATGAAAAAGTTGATGAAAGTTTGTACTGATAGTAAATATTTTTATGATTAATTAGTGTACACAATTATGATTAATTAGTGTACACAATTATGATTAATTAGTGTACACAATTATGATTAATTAGTGTACACAATTATGATTAATTAGTGTACACAATTATGATAAAGAACTGAAGGTAATTATAACAAATTAAGAAATCTTAAAATTTGACAACCATTTTAGTTTAAAATAAGAGACACATGGATAGACGAATAAAGTCAATACTTTGAAATTATAGAAATTCAACACTAAAACTGTACTGTGTATTTGAAATTATAGCAATTCAACACTAAAACTGTACTGTGTGTTTGAAATTATAGAAATTCAACACTAAAACTGTACTGTGTGTTTGAAATCATAGCAATTCAACACTAAAACTGTACTGTGTGTTTAAATGTGAGGGTTTAATGTAGTGTAAATTTTAGCTCCTAAAATTACAGATGATTTTGAGAGATGTGTGTGATACAGCATACAGAGATAAGATCAAATAGAGATGGTACCAGTGTGTGTCTCAAGTATTCCAACTATTGTAATTATTGTATAGTCTAAATCTGTATGTTATATAATTGTAGTATTCATCACAATAGTTTACTAAATGTGTTTACAGTTCTATTCTAAGTCCAGATATCTTATCTCTAGAATTATTTATTGTGTTCATTTAGGCCAATCAAATATCCTTAATTTAAATTGTTTATCCTAATATATAGACATCTATCTATGTTTTTATATATGTACAGCATTATAGACATCTATCTATGTTTTTATATATGTAGTTTTATAGACATATATCTATGTTTTTATATATGTAGAGTTTTATAGACATCTATCTATGTTTTTATATATGTACAGCTTTTATAGATATCTATATTTTTATATATGTACAGTTTTATAGACATCTATGTTTTTATATATGTACAGTTTTATAGACATCTATGTTTTTATATATGTACAGTTTTATAGACATCTATCTATATTTTTATATATGTACAGTTTTATAGACATCTATCTATATTTTTATATATGTACAGTTTTATAGACATCTATGTTTTTATATATGTACAGTTTTATAGACATCTATGTTTTTATATATGTACAGTTTTATAGACATCTATGTTTTTATATATGTACAGTTTTATAGACATCTATCTATGTTTTTATATATGTACAGTTTTATAGACATAAAGTCTGTAAAGTTGTTCATCATAAAATACCATATTGTACATAAAGTGTGTAGTGTTCATCATAAAATACCATATTGTACATAAATTGTGTAAAGTGTTCATCATAAAATACCATATTGTACATAAAGTGTGTAAAGTGTTCATCATAAAATACCATATTGTACATAAAGTGTGTAAAGTGTTCATCATAAAATACCATATTGTACATAAAGTGTGTAAAGTGTTCATCATAAAATACCATATTGTACATAAAGTGTGTAAAGTGTTCATCATAAAATACCATATTGTACATAAAGTGTGTAAAGTGTTCATCATAAAATACCATATTGTACATAAAGTGTGTAAAGTGTTCATCATAAAATACCATATTGTACATAAAGTGTGTAAAGTGTTCATCATAAAATACCATATTGTACATAAAGTGTGTAAAGTGTTCATCATAAAATACCATATTGTACATAAAGTGTGTAAAGTGTTCATCATAAAATACCATATTGTACATAAAGTGTGTAAAGTGTTCATCATAAAATACCATATTGTACATAAAGTGTGTAAAGTGTTCATCATAATATGTTTTCATAGTCTATCTACAGATTGTACAATTGTTCAAAATGTTCATCATAATATATGTCAGTAATGTAACAGTGAATTCCATACTAAAGTAGACAAACCTAAATATGAGACTGAGTTCATAGCTGGTCAGAAATATAGGATGTAGAGCTTTTGTTGTTATCTATCATAATGCCTGTCAAGTGTTAAATATTGACTTTATTAAGTTTACACTACAATAGTTATGTTCATCAATATTTTAATGTGTTTATAGTTGTTCTAAAATTCAACCAAACAATATGTCAGAAATATCATTCATATAACTTGGTATTTTGTTCATCAATGTATCTACAAAGTCTGTCCAGTATAGTTGGTATTTTGTTCATCAATGTATCTACAAAGTCTGTCCAGTATAGTTGGTATTTTGTTCATCAATGTATCTACAAAGTCTGTCCAGTATAGTTGGTATTTTGTTCATCAATGTATCTACAAAGTCTGTCCAGTAGAGTTGGTATTTTCCACAAAGTGTCAGTTGGAAATGTTTTTCTTGTAACTACTGATTTTGTTCATTCTGGCTGGTAAATAGTTATCAAAGTATTTACTTAGTACAGACAACTTTTATCACAGTCTATTGACAAAGTCTAGCTACAACCCCTTCAAACTTCAAACTGTTTGTATTCCCTCCATTATCAAGCCTTTTCCCTTACCCAAAATTTGCTTTTGTAGTAGTCTAGTGATATTTATCAGTTTAATTTTGGACTAAATTTGTACATATTGTCCCCACTGACGCATTTGTGTCAAAAGTTTTATTGTGAAATCACAAAGTTTATGATTTTTTTCTTGTTCAAAAAGTGTTGGTAACCAACAGAAAACAAAGGAACTCTGATTTGGCACATTTTTTATGTATGTGTGGTATTGAAAGGTTACAATCCTAAAATATCTGTCACATGCAACTGAAGTGTTGCTGAAAGTCAAGGAATTTCTCATTTTTCTCTGCAAGTTCTTAAATATTCAATTTATTCCTCTGGAAACTATCAAATTACATTGGTTATGATATAATTTGTGATATAAAATGTTGAAAAGTGTCGCCATATAAATCTGACAAGTAAATATTGTGTGGAATAAGTCAAGTTATATGCTGTGATTATTAAATATGTCTGGAATCTGACATCAGTTGAGCATGAAAACAGATGAACTAAGTTCAAGTAACTTTTATAAGTTTGTAAGCACTGTACATTATGTCTGTAGGTACATATAATTCAGTTGTGTTTGTGAGTGGTCACTAAACAAAGCTATATGCATGCAGTTTGTCACATATGCAGTCAAGGAAAACAACATAAATTAACTGAGCTGTAAAATCTTTCCTTCATTTTGTGAAAGTTTTAGAATAAAAAAAGAAGCAGGAATAGAAAGGATACAAAATCTAAAATTTTATTCTAAAGTTTGACATTTCTTTGCAAAAGGTGTTAAGTCATCCTTGACAAATTTTGATATGCTAGTGACAAATTTTGATATGCTTGGTGACAAATTTTGATATGCTTGGTGACAATTTTTGATGTGCTTGGTGACAATTTTTGATGTGCTTGGTGACAAATTTTGATATGACAAATTTTGATATGCTTGGTGACAAATTTCTATGTGCTTGGTAATGATGCAAAAAGCTGTATTAATAGACAAAAACCCAGCAGGGAATACGGCAGTAATGGAAAGTTACATCTAGCTAGCAAGCACCATTACAACAAATACACTTCAGAATACAAAAAGACCATAGAAAATGTGTTGAGCTCAGTTAACAGACCTTTAAGTATTGTAGCCCCACAGCAGATTCAGTGACAGACACATTAATTCTCACAATCCCAATTTTCCCTCGTTTTTCAATTTGATAACAAACTGTGTACCTCATAATGTAATAAAAATAATGTTATTGGTTTTGGTTGGAAATTTTAGAGAATAAATTGAGAACATGTTAACATTTCAAAATGGAAGTGAAAGTTGGATAGCAGTAGAAAGACAAACCTATGCTGTGTTTTCTGGTCATGGATAAAGTAAATGAAGACGTGGTCATATTAGTGCCAATTCAACAAACACTTTGTAGACAGTGAAAAACAGCTTTACAAGTGTCTTTATTTCAGCTAACATGGCTTTGTCTGTCATCAGAATGGAGAGATCATAGAGAAGACAATACACACACGAATTACACAGCTTGTTTAGTATTGGTCTCATTGACAACTTGAAGCATCAAACCATCAATTGCGCTAAATGTCTGATTTTTTCAATACCTTCAGGACTCTCAAAAGTGCAGTCAGGGAAGAAAGGGTGGATTTGTTTAGCATCATCTCAATGTCTCCTCTGTGTTTTCAATTGCATACAATGATTGCTTGATGTCTTTTCACCAAGTAAGAGACAGCACCACTTGTCTTGTTTCAATGAAATCTTGTGTGTTTTTCATGTCTCCTCAGGTGCACATAAGTACCTTTGGTAGTGTGCAATACATTTTACAAAATATGACCATTTTAAATTTCTCTTCTTTTTGGCTCTCAATTTAAGTCCAATGTGAGTCACCAGTGACAAGAACTAATGACATATCTGATGACATTGTATGGTCTGCTACACATTTCAGAAAATATTACTAATTTTAATAAATTTGTCTTTTTGGTTCTAAATTCTGATCTTCAAAGCTCAGTGAACACTATCTTATTTCGATAGCAAGTTTTGTGGCATGCAGCTAGGACACAAAGTACCTCCAGGTATTGTCTTTGATACATTATGGAATATACCATCCTTTTTGGGACTTTTTTTTTTATGGAATGTGAGTTTTAGTCAGATGTTAGATACTGCAGAGAGACGTGAATACTTGTTTTGTTACCATGACAATGTTGTTACACTCTGTGTTTCTTTTCATCTTGCATTGTAATAGATGAGCTGTTGTCACAAAATACATTTTGAGTCTACATAGTCCTTGGATCCATACATTTTGAAATATAGATTATTTTTTTTTAGTTTTGAGTTTGAGTTTGAGTGAGGTCTGAAAGATAATCAGAAAGGAAAGAATTAACATTGTTGACTACATTGCCATAGTGTACACTGGGTAGTCTAGTTTAATTGTACATCGTACAAGGTCACTATCTGGACACTATTGAATTCCTCACACAATAGTATTGTAAAAGAATAGAGATTATTGATCTAGTCTATAGATAAGCCTGGACAATTCTTCCTTCTGACACGTTATAATCTTGGACATTCACCCTTGTCAGACATTTTAATGTTTGCTTTATATGTTCATTTATGGATAGATTTATAGCTTCAGTTTGATAGTATAGATCTGTATGAAAGTAAACTACAATAAAAGTACCACTATATGTGTAGAAATTCCCAGATAATAAAAATTGAGGTTTGTCAAGTTTTTTATCTAAAGATCAAAACACTTGTTGTACGATACAGTCTTTCATTACATACAGTTGTTTCTTTACTCCCCTAGTCAGTATTACATACAGTTGTTTCTTTACTCCCCTAGTCAGTATTACATACAGTTGTTTCTTTACTCCCCTAGTCAGTATTACATACAGTTGTTTCTTTACTCCCCTAGTCAGTATTACATACAGTTGTTTCTTTACTCCCCTAGTCAGTATTACATACAGTTGTTGCTTTACTCCCCTAGTTAGTATCTCATGCCAATAGTCCACAAAAACACACAAATGTGGTCCATAACAACCATGTTTGTAACTTTCACATTGTATTGATTCTGGCTCATGTTAAGAAAGGATTATCAAGTGAATAAAATGATCCTATTTATTATATCACCATATCAGTTGTAGCAGTGAATATTTACATGTATATATCACATATCAGTTGTAGCAGTGAATATTTACATGTATATATCACATATCAGTTGTAGCAGTGAATATTTACATGTATATGTCACCATATCAGTTGTAGCAGTGAATATTTACATGTATATATCACATATCAGTTGTAGCAGTGAATATTTACATGTATATATCACCATATCAGTTGTAGCAGTGAATATTTACATGTATATGTCACCATATCAGTTGTAGCAGTGAATATTTACATGTATATATCACATATCAGTTGTAGCAGTGAATATTTACATGTATATATCACCATATCAGTTGTAGCAGTGAATATTTACATGTATATGTCACCATATCAGTTGTAGCAGTGAATATTTACATGTATATATCACATATCAGTTGTAGCAGTGAATATTTACATGTATATGTCACCATATCAGTTGTAGCAGTGAATATTTACATGTATATATCACATATCAGTTGTAGCAGTGAATATTTACATGTATATATCACATATCAGTTGTAGCAGTGAATATTTACATGTATATATCACCATATCAGTTGTAGCAGTGAATATTTACATGTATATGTATAATGATTATTTATACATTAGATAGATAGATGACGGTTACGAGTAGGTTTACTTATATCAGTACTAACATAGTGTATTGCATTACACCAGAAATGTGGTCTTTTGGATACAGATTTGACTGTATGTTATCATGGTGATCATTTCGTGGACCTTCTCCGTTTCACCAGACAAAAGAATTATAATTATCCAGTATCTGTGCATGTTATTACTAACAATTATAGTGCATCAGATAAGTATATTTCAGGAATTTGTAAGGTTTCTGGCAATGAGAATCGATTGAGGTTGAAAGAGGAGGAAATCATTTTCTGCCTCGGAATGCTGAAACCCATGGAATTAACAGATTATTTATATCATTTCCTAATAATATCTAACTAAGCTTATTCTATCTTTCAGGAGTGTTCTATAGGGTTATTTTTTGTGTGCATGACTAGATCTTTCCTTGTGTATATTTAACCATTTATAAGAACTTGTGGTACTATGTTGTTCTATTCCATTACATTTTAAGATATACAGTCAGGTGATGACCTAATTATTATAGATCTTGCCTTGATATCCTATGAGGAAGAATATTGATTTGAAACGTCAGAATTTAATTTATTTATCAGGACTGTTCTACTCATTACTTTTGCACTCCTAGATAGATGGATAGATGGATGGATGGATGGATGGATGGATGGATGGATGGATGGATGGATGGATGGATAGACAGATAGAGACAGACATATATTATAAGAGAGATTATAAGATAGACACATAGACAGATATATATAGATTATAAGATAGATATATAGAGATAGATATATAGATAAAGATAGATTATAAGAGATAGATAGATAGATAGATAGATAGATAGATATAGATAGATAAATAGATTAATAAGCACATCATAACATATGCATATATAAAAGCATGAAAGAAAATAGGATGGTCTCAACAAAACTCAACTCGAAAGGTTTTCAAAAGTTCTGACTAGTTTTTGCGTTGTTAAACAGAGCATAATCAGGTCAGTAAATGAGAGCACAACATATAAATATAGTTACACTCACAAACACTCACGCCAGACATCAGTCGGAATGGTGACGTATAACACATAGCTGATGTAGTGTATCAGTTACAATCTTGTCAAGTCATGTATTTCATTCTCTTCAACAATCCTTCCTTTGTTTAGGTTGGGATTTATAAACATGCTGTATTTTTGGTTAGGTTGGGATTGGACATTGTTTCCTGCCTAATTCTACTTTGGACCAGGGCTACGGTTTGAACTGGTGCCTTAATTTTGATCTGAATTTGAATATGTAAATGATTGTCATTTTTGACCAACAATTTAGAAATGATTTGTAGAAATTGAAAAAGAGTTGACATACTTGTTGGTCTGAATATTTGAACAGATGAACTAAAAATTCTAAATTCTTCTAAGAGTCATTTCTTTTTCACCTATGTAACAATTTATTGATGTCATAAAAACAAACAAATCAACAGTCTGTCTTCACTTGCCACTAACTTAATATACCAAACAAACAAATCAACAGTCTATCTTCACTTGCCACTAACTTAAAATACCAAACAAATGGTTAAATAACCCCCAAAGCCACAAATAGCTAGTGTACAAAGCTTGAACAGTGTTAAACAAATTTTTCTGAAAACAGTACACACCCATTTGTAAACACACATTGATACAAGACGTAATTATAGGGACTGCATACATGTACATGGCTGATGTGGTTTACAAACAGACTGACAACACACAACATGGTTGACAATCTTTTAGGACTCACCTGTGGAAGACATTGATATGTGTTATACAATTTTCAACATACTTCTAGTTACATACCTGTACCCTGGACTTTCTGACAAGTTTAAATTCATTTTATTGTGATGACACAACTATCAAAAGTATAAAATATAAAGTGATTAGTTAACTGTGAAAATATTATAATGACTTTCAATATTTCAATGTGTTATTCTTGGATGATATTGATTTGTGCAATGTGTTATTCTTGGATAGTATTGATTTGTGCAATGTGTTATTCTTGGATAGTATTGATTTGTGCAATGTGTTATTCTTGGATAGTATTGATTTGTGCAATGTGTTATTCTTGGATAGTATTGATTTGTGCAATGTGTTATTCTTGGATAGTATTGATTTGTGCAATGTGTTATTCTTGGATAGTATTGATTTGTGCAATGTGTTATTCTTGGATGATATTGATTTGTGCAATGTGTTATTCTTGGATAGTATTGATTTGTGCAATGTGTTATTCTTGGATAGTATTGATTTGTGCAATGTGTTATTCTTGGATAATATTGATTTGTGCAATGTGTTATTCTTGGATAGTATTGATTTGTGCAATGTGTTATTCTTGGATAGTATTGATTTGTGCAATGTGTTATTCTTGGATAGTATTGATTTGTGCAATGTGTTATTCTTGGATAGTATTGATTTGTGCAATGTGTTATTCTTGGATAGTATTGATTTGTGCAATGTGTTATTCTTGGATAGTATTGATTTGTGCAATGTGTTATTCTTGGATAGTATTGATTTGTGCAATGTGTTATTCTTGGATAGTATTGATTTGTGCAATGTGTTATTCTTGGATAGTATTGATTTGTGCAATGTGTTATTCTTGGATAGTATTGATTTGTGCAATGTGTTATTCTTGGATAGTATTGATTTGTGCAATGTGTTATTCTTGGATAGTATTGATTTGTGCAATGTGTTATTCTTGGATAGTATTGATTTGTGCAATGTGTTATTCTTGGATGATATTGATTTGTGCAATGTGTTATTCTTGGATAGTATTGATTTGTGCAATGTGTTATTCTTGGATAGTATTGATTTGTGCAATGTGTTATTCTTGGATGATATTGATTTGTGCAATGTGTTATTCTTGGATGGTATTGATTTGTGCAATGTGTTATTCTTGGATAGTATTGATTTGTGCAATGTGTTATTCTTGGATGATATTGATTTGTGCAATGTGTTATTCTTGGATAGTATTGATTTGTGCAATGTGTTATTCTTGGATAGTATTGATTTGTGCAATGTGTTATTCTTGGATGATATTGATTTGTGCAATGTGTTATTCTTGGATAGTATTGATTTGTGCAATGTGTTATTCTTGGATAGTATTGATTTGTGCAATGTGTTATTCTTGGATAGTATTGATTTGTGCAATGTGTTATTCTTGGATGATATTGATTTGTGCAATGTGTTATTCTTGGATAGTATTGATTTGTGCAATGTGTTATTCTTGGATAGTATTGATTTGTGCAATGTGTTATTCTTGGATAGTATTGATTTGTGCAATGTGTTATTCTTGGATAGTATTGATTTGTGCAATGTGTTATTCATATACACAAGGTATCAGGGTATAAGAGTACTAACATTCTTAGCATTAAAACATTTTTCAGATATATTAGATGAATTTCTCTTATCAGATTATCAATGTGAAAGTTTGTGTTGAAGTCATTTCAAACTATTTGAGAAAGGCCACTCATGGCGTGAATCTTATATACATTCTAATTTGACATATAATATTTATATAAATTCATAATTTATATTATTTTTGTGAATTCTAACTGGAAATATGATATTTATATAAATTTATAATTCATAAAGTTTTTGTGCATTTTAACTGGAAATAGTACTGATATCAAATAATGACTAGAGTACTGATATCAAGTAATGACTAGAGTACTGATATCAAATAATGACTAACGTACTGATATCAAATAATGACTAGAGTACTGATATCAAATAATGACTAGAGTACTGATATCAAATAATGACGAATACTGATATCAAATAATGACTAGAGTACTGATATCAAATAATGACTAGAATACTGATATCAAATAATGACTAGAATACTGATATCAAATAATGACTAGAGTACTGATATCAAATAATGACTAGAGTACTGATATCAAATAATGACTAGAGTACTGATATCAAATAATGACTAGAGTACTGATATCAAATAATGACTAGAGTACTGATATCAAATAATGACTAGAGTACTGATATCAAGTAATGACTAGAGTACTGATATCAAATAATGACTAGAGTACTGATATCAAATAATGACTAGAGTACTGATATCAAATAATGACTAGAGTACTGATATCAAATAATGACTAGAGTACTGATATCAAATAATGACTAGAATACTGATATCAAATAATGACTAGAATACTGATATCAAATAATGACTAGAATACTGATATCAAATAACGACTAGAGTACTGATATCAAATAACGACTAGAGTACTGATATCAAATAACGACTAGAGTACTGATATCAAATAATGACTAGAGTACTGATATCAAATAATGACTAGAATACTGATATCAAATAATGACTAGAGTACTGATATCAAATAATGACTAGAGTACTGATATCAAATAACGACTAGAATACTGATATCAAATAACGACTAGAGTACTGATATCAAATAACGACTAGAGTACTGATATCAAATAATGACTAGAGTACTGATATCAAATAATGACTAGAGTACTGATATCAAATAATGACTAGAGTACTGATATCAAATAACGACTAGAGTACTGATATCAAATAACGACTAGAATACTGATATCAAATAACGACTAGAGTACTGATATCAAATAATGACTAGAGTACTGATATCAAATAATGACTAGAGTACTGATATCAAATAATGACTAGAGTACTGATATCAAATAATGACTAGAGTACTGATATCAAATAATGACTAGAGTACTGATATCAAATAATGACTAGAGTACTGATATCAAATAATGACTAGAATACTGATATCAAATAATGACTAGAGTACTGATATCAAATAATGACTAGAGTACTGATATCAAATAATGACTAGAGTACTGATATCAAATAATGACTAGAGTACTGATATCAAGTAATGACTAGAGTACTGATATCAGGTAATGACTAGAATACTGATATCAAGTAATGACTAGAGTACTGATATCAAATAATGACTAGAGTACTGATATCAAATAATGACTAGAGTATTGATATCAAGTAATGACTAGAGTACTGATATCAGGTAATGACTAGAATACTGATATCAAGTAATGACTAGAGTACTGATATCAAGTAATGACTAGAGTACTGATATCAAATAATGACTAGAATACTGATATCAAGTAATGACTAGAGTACTGATATCAAATAATGACTAGAGTACTGATATCAAATAATGACTAGAGTACTGATATCAAATAATGACTAGAATACTGATATCAAATAATGACTAGAGTACTGATATCAAATAATGACTAGAGTACTGATATCAAATAATGACTAGAGTACTGATATCAAATAATGACTAGAATACTGATATCAAATAATGACTAGAGTACTGATATCAAATAATGACTAGAGTACTGATATCAAATAATGACTAGAGTACTGATATCAAATAATGACTAGAATACTGATATCAAGTAATGACTAGAGTACTGATATCAGGTAATGACTAGAGTACTGATATCAAGTAATGACTAGAGTACTGATATCAAATAATGACTAGAGTACTGATATCAAATAATGACTAGAGTACTGATATCAAGTAATGACTAGAGTACTGATATCAGGTAATGACTAGAATACTGATATCAAGTAATGACTAGAGTACTGATATCAAATAATGACTAGAATACTGATATCAAGTAATGACTAGAGTACTGATATCAAATAATGACTAGAGTACTGATATCAAGTAATGACTAGAGTACTGATATCAAATAATGACTAGAGTACTGATATCAAGTAATGACTAGAGTACTGATATCAAATAATGACTAGAATACTGATATCAAGTAATGACTAGAGTACTGATATCAAATAATGACTAGAGTACTGATATCAAATAATGACTAGAATACTGATATCAAATAATGACTAGAATACTGATATCAAATAATGACTAGAGTACTGATATCAAATAATGACTAGAGTACTGATATCAAATAATGACTAGAGTACTGATATCAAATAATGACTAGAGTACTGATATCAAATAATGACTAGAGTACTGATATCAAATAATGACTAGAGTACTGATATCAAATAATGACTAGAGTACTGATATCAGGTAATGACTAGAGTACTGATATCAAATAATGACTAGAGTACTGATATCAAATAATGACTAGAGTACTGATATCAGGTAATGACTAGAGTACTGATATCAAATAATGACTAGAGTACTGATATCAAATAATGACTAGAGTACTGATATCAAGTAATGACTAGACTACTGATATCAAATAATGACTAGAATACTGATATCAAATAATGACTAGAATACTGATATCAAATAATGACTAGAATACTGATATCAAATAATGACTAGAATACTGATATCAAATAATGACTAGAATACTGATATCAAATAATGACTAGAATACTGATATCAAATAATGACTAGAATACTGATATCAAGTAATAACTAGAATACTGATATCAAGTAATGACTAGAGTACTGATATCAAGTAATGACTAATGTACTGATATCAAGTAATGACTAGAGTACTGATATCAAATAATGACTAGAATACTGATATCAGGTAATGACTAGAGTACTGATATCAAATAATGACTAGAGTACTGATATCAGGTAATGACTAGAGTACTGATATCAAATAATGACTAGAATACTGATATCAAATAATGACTAGAGTACTGATATCAAATAATGACTAGAGTACTGATATCAAATAATGACTAGAGTACTGATATCAAGTAATGACTAGAGTACTGATATCAAGTAATGACTAGAGTACTGATATCAAATAATGACTAGAGTACTGATATCAAGTAATGACTAGAGTACTGATATCAAGTAATGACTAGAGTACTGATATCAAGTAATGACTAGAGTACTGATATCAAATAATGACTAGAGTACTGATATCAAGTAATGACTAGAGTACTGATATCAAGTAATGACTAGAATACTGATATCAAGTAATGACTAGAGTACTAATATCAGGTAATGACTAGAGTACTGATATCAAATAATGACTAGAGTACTGATATCAAATAATGACTAGAGTACTGATATCAAGTAATGACTAGAGTACTGATATCAAGTAATGACTAGAGTACTGATATCAAATAATGACTAGAGTACTGATATCAAGTAATGACTAGAGTACTGATATCAAGTAATGACTAGAGTACTGATATCAAATAATGACTAGAGTACTGATATCAGGTAATGACTAGAGTACTGATATCAAATAATGACTAGAATACTGATATCAAATAATGACTAGAATACTGATATCAAATAATGACTAGAATACTGATATCAAATAATGACTAGAATACTGATATCAAATAATGACTAGAATACTGATATCAAGTAATGACTAGAATACTGATATCAAGTAATGACTAGAGTACTGATATCAAGTAATGACTAATGTACTGATATCAAGTAATGACTAGAGTACTGATATCAAATAATGACTAGAATACTGATATCAGGTAATGACTAGAGTACTGATATCAAATAATGACTAGGGTACTGATATCAAATAATGACTAGAGTACTGATATCAAGTAATGACTAGAGTACTGATATCAAATAATGACTAGAGTACTGATATCAAATAATGACTAGAGTACTGATATCAAGTAATGACTAGAGTACTGATATCAAGTAATGACTAGAGTACTGATATCAAGTAATGACTAGAGTACTGATATCAAATAATGACTAGAGTACTGATATCAAGTAATGACTAGAGTACTGATATCAAGTAATGACTAGAATACTGATATCAAGTAATGACTAGAGTACTGATACCAGGTAATGACTAGAGTACTGATATCAAATAATGACTAGAGTACTGATATCAAATAATGACTAGAGTACTGATATCAAGTAATGACTAGAGTACTGATATCAAGTAATGACTAGAGTACTGATATCAAATAATGACTAGAGTACTGATATCAGGTAATGACTAGAGTACTGATATCAGGTAATGACTAGAGTACTGATATCAAATAATGACTAGAGTACTGATATCAAATAATGACTAGAGTACTGATATCAAGTAATGACTAGAGTACTGATATCAAATAATGACTAGAGTACTGATATCAAATAATGACTAGAGTACTGATATCAAGTAATGACTAGAGTACTGATATCAAAGAATGACTAGAGTACTGATATCAAAGAATGACTAGAGTACTGATATCAAGTAATGACTAGAGTACTGATATCAAGTAATGACTAGAGTACTGATATCAAGTAATGACTAGAATACTGATATCAAATAATGACTAGAGTACTGATATCAAGTAATGACTAGAGTACTGATATCAAGTAATGACTAGAGTACTGATATCAAGTAATGACTAGAGTACTGATACCAAATAATGACTAGAGTACTGATATCAGGTAATGACTAGAGTACTGATATCAAGTAATGACTAGAGTACTGATATCAAGTAATGACTAGAGTACTGATATCAAATAATGACTAGAGTACTGATACCAAATAATGACTAGAGTACTGATACCAAATAATGACTAGAGTACTGATATCAAATAATGACTAGAGTACTGATATCAAATAATGACTAGAGTACTGATATCAAGTAATGACTAGAGTACTGATATCAAGTAATGACTAGAATACTGATATCAAATAATGACTAGAGTACTGATATCAAGTAATGACTAGAGTACTGATATCAAGTAATGACTAGAATACTGATATCAAATAATGACTAGAATACTAATATCAAATAATGACTAGAATACTGATATCAAGTAATGACTAGAGTACTGATATCAAGTAATGACTAGAGTACTGATATCAAGTAATGACTAGAGTACTGATATCAAGTAATGACTAGAGTACTGATATCAAGTAATGACTAGAGTACTGATATCAAATAATGACTAGAATACTGATATCAAATAATGACTAGAGTACTGATATCAAATCAGATCTATAAATTTGTTGTTACTTAAGGTCTATACCTCAAAGTCAAATGTTTTAAAAATAGTTAAATTGTAAAAAGAGAACCAGCATGAAAATGTTTTTCAGCACTTATCTGTTGTCATGGTGATAACGTGTCATATCAGTAAATAGGGTAAGGTCATTTTATAGTTGTTTGCAAACCTTTACAAAATAAGAAAAGTTTAAAAAATGACAAAATGGGCTTGGACAGTAATGTGATTGATACTTATGATATACTGAGTTAAGTCAGCTATACTTAATGTGTTTCTCATCGTCACAAGTTAATAATGATGGGTTGGTCAGTCACTCAGTTAAAAATACAAGAAAAGGATAAAAAAGTAAGAGTATACTTTCATTTGTCATTATACTTTAACAGTCTAAATGACAAAAAATATCAAAAAGAAACAGTTAAAATATAATTCTAATTTTCATAGTAAAGTGTTATTGGATATTTGTGATGTATATAAGACTTGCTATTCTATAGTTTTATCAATTCCAATTCTTATATTAGCTCACAGCTCCTTTATTGCACTGCAAGGAACACACAAGTAGAAAGTTGACACTAAAATTGTGAACTATGCCAGTATGAAAGTGTAAAAACAATGCACTCTATTGACTACAACAAAGTAGTATTACTTCTACTTCTGTGAAAACAAAAGACTAATTAATTAATAATTCATAAAAGTACAATCCTGAAACAAAAGAAATAATTGCTAGAGAACAGTTCAATTAAGTGTTGACAATTTACAGCAATGCTCACTCACATGAGATCATTCATTTGGATTGACATTTATATTCTAAATAAATATTGAAAAAAAGTAAAGTTTTCATCACTTGAAAGTGCTAAAATGTTTGTATTTTTTAGTTTAGAACAGAAAGTTGTTGTGGTAAGCTACTTGGATTTGCCACTTAATTGTATTGTTGGGTGTTACTACATGTAGTATTTGCTTTAAAGATCACAGTCAAGTACTTCCTGAGAGGCTAAGTCTGTTGTCAAAGTTTGTAGTTGAACTATGTAATTTTCAAGTACTTCCTGAGAGGCTAAGTCTGTTGTCAAAGTTTGTAGTTGAACTATGTAATTTTCATGAAAGCACAAATTTAATGCTCAGTTTCTTTTTGTTTTTGAGGAATAATTCTGCTCTTTGTTGAAATATACTTTAGTCAAAAGTCAACCCATTTATTCTTAAAAAGTCTGAAAAATTGTATAAATTTAGGGTCACTTTTCCCAACTGACATGTCACATCGTACCACTATGGAAATCAATCCTTGCTTTCATAAGGACATGTATGTGGTGTTGTAACATGTGACTTACTATAGACCAATCCGATTTGAGAACAAAAAGGGGTTTTATTGTAGAGATTTGAATATTGATTTAAAGCTAAGAATAGTGCATGTAATTATGTGAGGAGTGTGGATAGAAGGTATTGTCACCATCAATGAACTGGAAAGCCATCATTTGAATCACATGGTGCCAGTCTGTCTATCCTGTTATGTGTGTAAATGTAATCAAATGAAATTATTATACAAAGATTCACACATTTTAAGACAGTGATAAACAAACTGTAATGTTAGGAATTCATATAATTACTATTATTTAACTTAATGACTATTCTTTTCAGAGATTTGCATAAATTTAGGGGAGGAGTGGTACAGTGTATGTGTTTGGTTAGGTGTATGTTCTATCCAGTGATATCCATTAGTAGGGGTAACTTCACTCAGAAAAATCAACCAGGCAGAAAACGAAAAGTGCTGCAAGCAAGTTGAACAACTTTTGAACTTTGATGTCAAAATATATTACTGAGTTGTGGGGTTTTAGTCAATATTTAGTCTGTTCAAACAATAAACAAGGTTGTATAGTACATAGAATGTTACATCAATTTCAAGTACCAATAATGGCAATATTACATCAATTTCTCCAACCTTTCCCGTATGAAAGTTGATCTTGGTCCTTTTGAAATAATAAAAAATTGGGGGGTTTACCACCTTGTTTTCAAGGAATCATCTGTTTTATTTTCCCATACAGTTATCCAGTATTTAGCAGCCATATTGGATTCTATGATGACTAAATTTTGACCTCTATTACAAAAATGTGTACATATATGTGTGGTGACTCCAGATCTCTCTCTCTCTCTCTCTCTCTCTCTCTCTCTCTCTCTCTCTCTCTCTCTCTCTCTCTCTCTCTCTCTCTCTCTCTCTCTCTCTCTCTCTCTCTCTCTCTCTCTCTCTCTCTCTCTCTCTCTCTCTCTCTCTCTCTCTCTGTTAATATACAAAGATACTAAAACCACAAAGGAGTATGTTCAAGTGTATATCAAAATAATTAATATCAAAATAATTTTAATCATGAAGTGAAGTTGAGATTGAAAAAAAGTAATAGAAAACTAAGATTTGATGTAATTTGATGAGAAATGCAAGCATATAACAATAATTGTTGATACAAATAATTTTGATTACAAACTAAAGTTGAGGTCCAAAAAGTACCACAATAAACTGTAAAACTGTAAAGTATCAGAAATTGGTTAATTTTGAGTAAACTACAGCAGGATCATTGATAGAATCATAAAAATGCCACTATGACAACTGCCTTGCAGTCAACATTTTCTTTACGTTTAATAACCCAGTGCTATCAGTAGTTAGATCTTTCAGTGTTTTCAACCAACCAGACACTTTTCATCCAACCAACCTACCCTGGTGACCCTTTTAGAGAAATACCTGGCAGTCTTTATTTGATGTGTAGACAGGCAACCTTTAAGAATAGAAGTGAAAGATGAGAAGTCTTTAATCCCATTTGGAGTGCTGCAAGTTAAGACTAAAGTGCTCTCAATATTTGGGTATACATGAAGTGGGATTCCATGCTGTGGAGTCTTTTCATAGTCCATGACTTCCTGCTGTGATAAACCAGGACTGTTCTACCCATGATGCACCTGAGTAGAGATTAGGGAATGAATATTTTGGTAAAGAGAAAACTTCAAAATAAAGATAGTTTGATGTCTGTTTCACTTGGTATCACCAATTTTTTTTCTGTGTAATTTGTTTTAAAGTATAGTTCTTAATTGTAGAAGAATTTTGTCAAAAATATGATTTCCAAATGATCAATATTGTATTTAAAAAATGTAATTATGAAGCTATTTTTTGAGTGAATGTGTTTTAAGGTAGAGGCATTGATTGATTTAAGTCAGTTGTATTGCAGTGCCATTTTCACTTAAGGATATGTGCACTATATTGAAGTATTCAGAATTATATAGATGAACAAAGCCATTCAGATAGAATTGCTAACCTACCATATGTTGACTGTTTATATCATTTCTGTTTTTACTATAGTTGTTGACATCTCTGTCATGACATATGGCAATCTGATTACAATTGAAGGTTTAGTACAGATTTACTAGCAGTATATTGATAGACACAATCAATGGCTTCTAAATATTGAAACTTATTAAAATGCTACACAAAGTTCACCACATTTTGTCTGATGAAAGATGTACAATTATTGTGCAGATAAACAATAAACAATAATAAAACATTGGACCAAAAATCTTCACCAAGTTTGTAGATCAAACCAATTATAATGGTTAGAACACATCAGTGTATATGGTTCTAATATTTGACCATTCAAACCATTGAGCTGTCGACAATCCCAATTAGAAATGAAACATTTCTACTTTTCATTTAAGTTTAAGAATAAATGCCTGAATATGTAATTAACCTACAAAAAGAGATTTAGTGTGGAAGAATGGGGGGTGTGAGGGGATGGGAAGGTGTCACACTGTGTAATACCAAATCCATTATATGTAAGGGATAGCTTTAGAAGTAGTTGAAATCTTTATATATCCACACACACTTACACATACCGTCCTAACACATTACTACTTGGTACATTTAAGTTAATAATAAATAGCAACAATAAAATATAATTGCTATCATATTCCTCCCCCACATAATATAATTGCTATCATATTCCTCCCCCACATAATATAATTGCTATCATACTCCTCCCCCACATAATATAATTGCTATCATACTCCTCCCCCACATAATATAATTGCTATCATACTCCTCCCCCACATAATATAATTGCTATCATACTCCTCCCCCACATAATATAATTGGCACATACTCTTCCCCCACATAATATAATTGCTATCATATTCCTCCCCCACATAATATAATTGCTATCATATTCCTCCCCCACATAATATAATTGCTATCATATTCCTCCCCCACATAATATAATTGCTATCATATTCCTCCCCCACATAATATAATTGCTATCATACTCCTCCCCCACATAATATAATTGCTATCATACTCCTCCCCCACATAATATAATTGCTATCATACTCCTCCCCCACATAATATAATTGCTATCATACTCCTCCCCCACATAATATAATTGCTATCATACTCCTCCCCCACATAATATAATTGCTATCATACTCCTCCTCCACATAATATAATTGCTATCATACTCCTCCCCCACATAATATAATTGCTATCATACTCCTCCCCTCCCCCACATAATATAATTGCTATCATACTCCTCCCCCACATAATATAATTGCTATCATACTCCTCCCTCACATAATATAACTGCTATCATACTCCTCCCTCACATAATATAATTGCTATCATATTCCTCCCCCACATAATATAATTGCTATCATACTCCTCCCCCACATAATATAATTGCTATCATACTCCTCCCCCACATAATATAATTGCTATCATACTCCTCCCTCACATAATATAATTGCTATCATACTCCTCCCCCACATAATATAATTGCTATCATACTCCTCCCCCACATAATATAATTGCTATCATACTCCTCCCCCACATAATATAATTGCTATCATACTCCTTCCTCACATAATATAATTGCTATCATACTCCTCCCTCACATAATATAATTGCTATCATACTCCTCCTCACATAATATAATTGCTATCATACTCCTCCCCCACATAATATAATTGCTATCATATTCCTCCCCCACATAATATAATTGCTATCATACTCCTCCCCCACATAATATAATTGCTATCATACTCCTCCCCCACATAATATAATTGCTATCATACTCCTTCCTCACATAATATAATTGCTATCATACTCCTCCCCCACATAATATAATTGCTATCATACTCCTCCTCACATAATATAATTGCTATCATACTCCTCCCCCACATAATATAATTGCTATCATACTCCTCCCCCACATAATATAATTGCTATCATACTCCTCCCCCACATAATATAATTGCTATCATACTCCTCCCCCACATAATATAATTGCTATCATATTCCTCCCCCACATAATATAATTGCTATCATACTCCTCCCTCACATAATATAATTGCTATCATACTCCTCCCCCACATAATATAATTGCTATCATACTCCTCCCCCACATAATATAATTGCTATCATATTCCTCCATCACATAATATAATTGCTATCATACTCCTCCCCCACATAATATAATTGCTATCATACTCCTCCCTCACATAATATAATTGCTATCATACTCCTCCTCACATAATATAATTGCTATCATACTCCTCCCTCACATAATATAATTGCTATCATATTCCTCCCCCACATAATATAATTGCTATCATACTCCTCCCCTCCCTCACATAATATAATTGCTATCATACTCCTCCCCCACATAATATAATTGCTATCATACTCCTCCCCTCCCTCACATAATATAATTGCTATCATATTCCTCCCTCACATAATATAATTGCTATCATACTCCTCCCCCACATAATATAATTGCTATCATACTCCTCCCTCACATAATATAATTGCTATCATACTCCTCCCCACATAATATAATTGCTATCATACTCCTCCCTCACATAATATAATTGCTATCATACTCCTCCCCCACATAATATAATTGCTATCATATTCCTCCCCCACATAATATAATTGCTACCATACTCCTCCCTCACATAATATAATTGCTATCATATTCCTCCCTCACATAATATAATTGCTATCATACTCCTCCCTCACATAATATAATTGCTATCATACTCCTCCTCACATAATATAATTGCTATCATACTCCTCCCTCACATAATATAATTGCTATCATACTCCTCCCCCACATAATATAATTGCTATCATACTCCTCCCCTCCCTCACATAATATAATTGCTATCATACTCCTCCCCCACATAATATAATTGCTATCATACTCCTCCCCTCCCTCACATAATATAATTGCTATCATACTCCTCCCTCACATAATATAATTGCTATCATACTCCTCCCCCACATAATATAATTGCTATCATACTCCTCCCCCACATAATATATTTGCTATCATACTCCTCCCCTCCCTCACATAATATAATTGCTACCATACTCCTCCCTCACATAATATAATTGCTATCATATTCTTCCCTCACATAATATAATTGCTATCATACTCCTCCCTCACATAATATAATTGCTATCATACTCCTCCCTCACATAATATAATTGCTATCATATTCCTCCCTCACATAATATAATTGCTATCATACTCCTCCCTCACATAATATAATTGCTATCATATTCCTCCCTCACATAATATAATTGCTATCATACTCCTCCCTCACATAATATAATTGCTATCATATTCCTCCTCACATAATATGATTGCTATCATACTCCTCCCTCACATAATATAATTGCTATCATATTCCTCCCTCACATAATATAATTGCTATCATACTCCTCCCTCACATAATATAATTGCTATCATACTCCTTCTCACATAATATAATTGCTATCATACTCCTCCTCACATAATATGATTGCTATCATACTCCTCCCTCACATAATATAATTGCTATCATATTCCTCCCTCACATAATATAATTGCTATCATATTCCTCCTCACATAATATAATTGCTATCATACTCCTCCCTCACATAATATAATTGCTATCATACTCCTCCCTCACATAATATAATTGCTATCATACTCCTCCTCACATAATATAATTGCTATCATACTCCTCCCTCACATAATATAATTGCTATCATACTCCTCCTCCACATAATATAATTGCTATCATACTCCTCACATAATATAATTGCTATCATACTCCTCCCCCACATAATATAATTGCTATCATACTCCTCCCCTCCCTCACATAATATAATTGCTATCATACTCCTCCCTCACATAATATAATTGCTATCATACTCCTCCCCCACATAATATAATTGCTATCATACTCCTCCCCCACATAATATAATTGCTATCATACTCCTCCCCTCCCTCACATAATATAATTGCTATCATACTCCTCCCTCACATAATATAATTGCTATCATATTCCTCCCTCACATAATATAATTGCTATCATACTCCTCCCTCACATAATATAATTCCTATCATACTCCTCCCCTCCCTCACATAATATAATTGCTATCATACTCCTCCCCCACATAATATAATTGCTATCATACTCCTCCCCCACATAATATAATTGCTATCATACTCCTCCCCTCCCTCACATAATATAATTGCTATCATACTCCTCCCTCACATAATATAATTGCTATCATACTCCTCCCTCACATAATATAATTGCTATCATATTCCTCCCTCACATAATATAATTGCTATCATACTCCTCCCCCACATAATATAATTGCTATCATACTCCTCCCCCACATAATATAATTGCTATCATACTCCTCCCCTCCCTCACATAATATAATTGCTATCATACTCCTCCCTCACATAATATAATTGCTATCATATTCCTCCCTCACATAATATAATTGCTATCATACTCCTCCCTCACATAATATAATTGCTATCATACTCCTCCCTCACATAATATGATTGCTATCATACTCCTCCTCCACATAATATAATTGCTATCATACTCCTCCCCCACATAATATAATTGCTATCATACTCCTCCCCTCCCTCACATAATATAATTGCTATCATACTCCTCCCTCACATAATATAATTGCTATCATATTCCTCCCTCACATAATATAATTGCTATCATACTCCTCCCTCACATAATATAATTGCTATCATACTCCTCCCTCACATAATATAATTGCTATCATACTCCTCCCCCACATAATATAATTGCTATCATACTCCTCCCCCACATAATATAATTGCTATCATACTCCTCCCCCACATAATATAATTGCTATCATATTCCTCCCTCACATAATATAATTGCTATCATATTCCTCCCTCACATAATATAATTGCTATCATACTCCTCCCTCACATAATATAATTGCTATCATACTCCTCACATAATATAATTGCTATCATACTCCTCCCCTCCTCACATAATATAACTGCTATCATACTCCTCCCTCACATAATATAACTGCTATCATACTCCTCCTCACATAATATGATTGCTATCATACTCCTCCCTCACATAATATAATTGCTATCATACTCCTCCCTCACATAATATAATTGCTATCATACTCCTCCCCCACATAATATAATTGCTATCATACTCCTCCCTCACATAATATAATTGCTATCATACTCCTCCCTCACATAATATAATTGCTATCATATTCCTCCCCCACATAATATAATTGCTATCATACTCCTCCCTCACATAATATAATTGCTATCATACTCCTCCCTCACATAATATAATTGCTATCATACTCCTCCCCCACATAATATAATTGCTATCATACTCCTCCCTCACATAATATAATTGCTATCATACTCCTCCTCACATAATATAATTGCTATCATACTCCTCCCCCACATAATATAATTGCTATCATACTCCTCCCTCACATAATATAATTGCTATCATACTCCTCCCCCACATAATATAATTGCTATCATACTCCTCCCCCACATAATATAATTGCTATCATACTCCTCCCCTCCCTCACATAATATAATTGCTATCATACTCCTCCCCCACATAATATAATTGCTATCATACTCCTCCCCTCCCTCACATAATATAATTGCTATCATACTCCTCCCTCACATAATATAATTGCTATCATACTCCTCCCCCACATAATATAATTGCTATCATACTCCTCCCCCACATAATATAATTGCTATCATACTCCTCCCCTCCCTCACATAATATAATTGCTATCATATTCCTCCCCCACATAATATAATTGCTATCATACTCCTCCCCCACATAATATAATTGCTATCATACTCCTCCCTCACATAATATAATTGCTATAATTAGAAGTGTGATCCAAAGTAAATTGACTAAACTGAAATGAGTTTTTTTTCACCTATCTTGTCAACTGTCACACTAGAAATCATTGAGATCAGAGACTGGGACATATTGGCGTGTTGAATTTCTGTACAATATTAAATTGGCAGACTTTGTATATATTGACCATATATCAGTTAACAATGCTAACCGTTGAGTGTTCATTTTGTACCAACTAACAACATCAAAATTCAATTTAGGTGTACAATTTATGACATCCAATGCCTTGGTAGTTAGGCATATGAAGCATAAAGACCAATATTAGTCACACCGTAATGTCATGGCCGATAGGGCCAATAACAAAAATACTGTTTTGTTGGCAAATATGTATAATGACATTATTTTGCTGGCTGCTATCAACACTTTTGGATAAAGAATGTCAAGGTTAGGGTTATGAGAAACTTATAAGGTAGACTTGTAGACACAGATAGGTTGTATATACTAGATGCCATGAAGGTATACTTATAGACACTGGATAGGTTGTATATACTAGATGCCATAAAGGTAGACTTGTAGACACTGGATAGGTTGTATATACTAGATGCCATGAAGGTAAACTTGTAGACACTGGATAGGTTGTATATACTAGATGCCATGAAGGTATACTTATAGACACTGGATAGGTTGTATATACTAGATGCCATGAAGGTAAACTTATAGACACTGGATAGGTTGTATATACTAGATGCCATGAAGGTATACTTGTAGACACTGGATAGGTTGTATATACTAGATGCCATGAAGGTAAACTTGTAGACATTAGATAGGTTGTATATACTAGATGCCATGAAGGTAAACTTGTAGACATTGGATAGGTTGTATATACTAGATGCCATGAAGGTAAACTTGTAGACATTGGATAGGTTGTATATACTAGATGCCATGAAGGTAAACTTGTAGACATTGGATAGGTTGTATATACTAGATGCCATGAAGGTAAACTTGTAGACATTAGATAGGTTGTATATACTAGATGCCATGAAGGTAAACTTGTAGACATTAGATAGGTTGTATATACTAGATGCCATGAAGGTAAACTTGTAGACATTAGATAGGTTGTATATACTAGATGCCATGAAGGTAAACTTGTAGACACTGGATAGGTTGTATATACTAGATGCCATAAAGGTAAACTTGTAGACACTGGATAGGTTGTATATACTAGATGCCATAAAGGTAAACTTGTAGACATTAGATAGGTTGTATATACTAGATGCCATAAAGGTAAACTTGTAGACACTGGATAGGTTGTATATACTAGATGCCATGAAGGTAAACTTGTAGACATTAGATAGGTTGTATATACTAGATGCCATGAAGGTAAACTTATAGACACTGGATAGGTTGTATATACTAGATGCCATGAAGGTATACTTGTAGACACTGGATAGGTTGTATATACTAGATGCCATGAAGGTAAACTTGTAGACATTAGATAGGTTGTATATACTAGATGCCATGAAGGTAAACTTGTAGACACTGGATAGGTTGTATATACTAGATGCCATGAAGGTAAACTTATAGACACTGGATAGGTTGTATATACTAGATGCCATGAAGGTAAACTTGTAGACACTGGATAGGTTGTATATACTAGATGTCATGAAGGTAAACTTGTAGACACTGGATAGGTTGTATATACTAGATGCCATGAAGGTAAACTTGTAGACATTGGATAGGTTGTATATACTAGATGCCATGAAGGTAAACTTGTAGACATTGGATAGGTTGTATATACTAGATGCCATGAAGGTAAACTTGTAGACACGGATAGGTTGTATATACTAGATGCCATGAAGGTAAACTTGTAGACATTAGATATGTTGTATATTATACTAGATGCCATGAAGGTAAACTTGTAGACATTAGATAGGTTGTATATATTAGATGCCATGAAGGTAAACTTGTAGACACTGGATAGGTTGTATATACTAGATGCCATGAAGGTAAACTTGTAGACATTGGATAGGTTGTATATACTAGATGCCATGAAGGTAAACTTGTAGACATTGGATAGGTTGTATATACTAGATGCCATAAAGGTAAACTTGTAGACACTGGATAGGTTGTATATACTAGATGCCATGAAGGTAAACTTGTAGACACTGGATAGGTTGTATATACTAGATGCCATGAAGGTAAACTTGTAGACACTGGATAGGTTGTATATACTAGATGCCATGAAGGTAAACTTGTAGACACTGGATAGGTTGTATATACTAGATGCCATGAAGGTAAACTTGTAGACACTGGATAGGTTGTATATACTAGATGCCATGAAGGTAAACTTGTAGACACTGGATAGGTTGTATATACTAGATGCCATGCAGGTAAACTTGTAGACACTGGATAGGTTGTATATACTAGATGCCATGAAGGTAAACTTGTAGACATTAGATAGGTTGTATATACTAGATGCCATGAAGGTAAACTTGTAGACACTGGATAGGTTGTATATACTAGATGCCATGAAGGTATACTTATAGACACTGGATAGGTTGTATATACTAGATGCCATGAAGGTATACTTGTAGACACTGGATAGGTTGTATATATTAGATGCCATAAAGGTAAACTTGTAGACACTGGATATAGGTTGTATATACTAGATGCCATAAAGGTAAACTTGTAGACACTGGATAGGTTGTATATACTAGATGCCATAAAGGTAAACTTGTAGACACTGGATAGGTTGTATATACTAGATGCCATGAAGGTAAACTTATAGACACTGGATAGGTTGTATATACTAGATGCCATGAAGGTATACTTGTAGACACTGGATAGGTTGTATATACTAGATGCCATGAAGGTAAACTTGTAGACATTAGATAGGTTGTATATACTAGATGCCATGAAGGTAAACTTGTAGACACTGGATAGGTTGTATATACTAGATGCCATGAAGGTAAACTTATAGACACTGGATAGGTTGTATATACTAGATGCCATGAAGGTAAACTTATAGACATTAGATAGGTTGTATATACTAGATGCCATGAAGGTAAACTTATAGACACTGGATAGGTTGTATATACTAGATGTCATGAAGGTAAACTTGTAGACATTGGATAGGTTGTATATACTAGATGCCATGAAGGTAAACTTGTAGACACGGATAGGTTGTATATACTAGATGCCATGAAGGTAAACTTATAGACACTGGATAGGTTGTATATATTAGATGCCATGAAGGTAAACTTGTAGACACTGGATAGGTTGTATATACTAGATGCCATGAAGGTAAACTTGTAGACACTGGATAGGTTGTATATACTAGATGCCATGAAGGTAAACTTATAGACACTGGATAGGTTGTATATATTAGATGCCATGAAGGTAAACTTATAGACACTGGATAGGTTGTATATACTAGATGCCATGAAGGTAAACTTGTAGACACTGGATAGGTTGTATATACTAGATGCCATGAAGGTAAACTTGTAGACACTGGATAGGTTGTATATACTAGATGCCATGAAGGTAAACTTGTAGACACTGGATAGGTTGTATATACTAGATGCCATGAAGGTAAACTTGTAGACACTGGATAGGTTGTATATACTAGATGCCATGAAGGTAAACTTGTAGACACTGGATAGGTTGTATATACTAGATGCCATGAAGGTAAACTTGTAGACATTGGATAGGTTGTATATACTAGATGCCATAAAGGTAAACTTGTAGACACTGGATAGGTTGTATATACTAGATGCCATGAAGGTAAACTTGTAGACACTGGATAGGTTGTATATACTAGATGCCATGAAGGTAAACTTGTAGACACTGGATAGGTTGTATATACTAGATGCCATGAAGGTAAACTTGTAGACACTGGATAGGTTGTATATACTAGATGCCATAAAGGTAAACTTGTAGACATTAGATAGGTTGTATATACTAGATGCCATAAAGGTAAACTTGTAGACATTAGATAGGTTGTATATACTAGATGCCATGAAGGTAAACTTGTAGACATTAGATAGGTTGTATATACTGGATGCCATGAAGGTAAACTTGTAGACACTGGATAGGTTGTATATACTAGATGCCATGAAGGTAAACTTATAGACACTGGATAGGTTGTATATACTAGATGCCATGAAGGTAAACTTGTAGACATTAGATAGGTTGTATATACTAGATGCCATGAAGGTAAACTTATAGACACTGGATAGGTTGTATATACTAGATGCCATGAAGGTAAACTTATAGACATTAGATAGGTTGTATATACTAGATGCCATGAAGGTAAACTTGTAGACACTGGATAGGTTGTATATATACTAGATGCCATAAAGGTAAACTTGTAGACACTGGATAGGTTGTATATACTAGATGCCATGAAGGTAAACTTATAGACACTGGATAGGTTGTATATACTAGATGCCATGAAGGTAAACTTGTAGACACTGGATAGGTTGTATATACTAGATGCCATGAAGGTAAACTTGTAGACATTGGATAGGTTGTATATACTAGATGCCATGAAGGTAAACTTGTAGACATTAGATAGGTTGTATATACTAGATGCCATAAAGGTAAACTTGTAGACACTGGATAGGTTGTATATACTAGATGCCATGAAGGTAAACTTGTAGACACTGGATAGGTTGTATATACTAGATGCCATGAAGGTAAACTTGTAGACATTAGATAGGTTGTTACATTTCTTTCAACTGTTCAGCGTGACTTAAACCTATTGACTCATAAAGATCTCCCACTTTCTGTCTTTAGTCAGATCGACTCACTCACTCTATTTTCTGTGGCCTACATTCGGTGTCAGTGAGAGTTTGATGGAATACTTTGTCACAACATTCATTTACACTCTTGAACAAAGTACACCAGTTATAACAGTACTTGGGAGGCATCAAGACACAGGGTATTATCACAATTAGAGATTGTACCGTACTTTGGGTAAAGTTGTCACCTCTAGTTGTTTTCTACTAGTGTTAAAAGGTTAGACCTTCTGACACTGAATTCACACCAAAACCTGCTGAATCATCATCAACGTTTAATCTTAATTTAATACCACCCCTATTTATCAGTCAGATAGTCTCACTCTTCTATTGCAAACAATAGAGATAAACCATTATTTAGGAATCCAAGGGGAAAGTCAAGATTGCTCATTTCTGCACATCTGTTTTCACAGTCAGGTGGACTAGTCTCTTGTATGAAATGATAAGGTGGCCCAAACCATTATAGGAAAAGGGATGAAGGTGCAAAGTAGTTCATATAAATGCTGCTATATTTGTAACATATCTTAGCTACCACAGTACCAATAAGTTGTCATGGTGTAATATCTGATTGTAATGAAGCTAAATTGTCATACAAATAGTTGCCATGGTTATCTAATTGTGATGACATCATCACTATAAAAGTAAAAGTTAAAAGATTAGAAATGCTGACAAAATTTTATAATTCTACAAATATACATGTTCTTTTTTGAAGTGTTTTATCTCCAAGATATTAGTTTCCATAGTAACTTGTTCCAATTCTAATTCCTTTGTGTTTACAATTCTAATATTGCAGCATAGATAGCAAGTCAGTCAAATTTGCTATCAGCTATCGTCATATACACTGAAAAATCATTTTGACAAGAAAACTTAGCTAGGGACCCAGGGTTTGCATAAGTTAATTAATAACCTAACAAGATCTGTATAAAAACATTATAAACCTAACTGTCCCCACCTTGGATGTTGAAGCTGTTTGAAATCAAAGCAAAAATGGTTCTCCTCTATGGTTCATTTTCACTAACTGGTTGAACTAATTTAAAGTTAATTTGGTGTGATAGTGGTGGTGGTGGTGGTGGTGGTGGTGATAGTGGTGGTGGTGGTGTTGGTGGTGGTGGTGGTGGAGGTGGTGGTGGTGGTGGTGGTGGTGGTGGTGGTGGTGGTGGTGGTGGTGATAAATTGATTTGGATTCAACACAAAAGCAAAAGTGAATTGATTCAAATTCATTGCTCAGTTTTCTTATGACAGACAGACCTAATTTAACTGAATTTATAGAGTGTGAATTGGCTTTGAATCAATTCAGTTGGGGTCAAGGCCATGGGTCACTGAAATGGTTAAATTAATTTCTGCAAAGAATGTAAATTTGTATGTGACATTTGGATACAAACATGAGTATTTCTGCAGCTAGTAGGATTTTAGAAGAAACACTTTTTTGAATTATACAACATTTAGTAGTGTAAATATTCAGAAGAACAAAACACTTTGTGAATCATATCTCTATCACCAGGCTTATCTTGTCTGACAAATTTAAATATACAAGTTGTAATTTGAGGTTTTATACAATCAAGTGTTTTTTCCTGACTTTTGCTACATGCATGTACTTCATGATTTTTGTCATTATTGGAGAATCTTGATCGATGAATATGTATACTGAATGAAATGCAGGGGTATTGAAGAGAAACTGAAAAGCTATTTAAAGTATTGGCTTGGTGTGGTAATAAAAACCATTGAAAATATAAATAAAAACAATGAGATTTTGTAATATGCATTAAAATACTATATCAGTAATCCTAGAAGTCCATGAAAAGTCAGAGATAAGGTATCTGTTTAATTGTTTGAAAACTTTTGCTAACACCTGTTAAAACCATCAGTTATTGTTGAAAACAGTTTTACTTTAAATATTAAATATTGGTTTGGAAGAAGAAACTGTTCTTCACTTATTCTATAACTGTGGAATGGTGATAAAAACATTCTGGCAAAATTTCTTTGTAATCTGGGGCAAACATTTCCATGTGTGAACTGTGGTTTCAGCAGAACAACTTCTATTGGGTGATACTCTTTTAAATTTCCTTCTGTTATCAGCTAAGATATATATTTATGTGAGTTGTTGTAATGGGAAATTACCTGATTTTATATCATTTAAACCTTTTGTACACAGAATACAAAAAAACTGAGTTTTTTAGTGCGAATCTTAAAAAACTTGGTCCAAATGATTTGTAATGAATTGTAATCTTTACTTGAATTACTTTCCAGCTTTTTGTTTTTCTTCTTTGTTGTTCAACTTTTGACTGCAATAAAAGTTTTGTTAAATACAAAAAAAAATATTAAATAAGATTTCCTAAATATTGAACATCACTCATATTTTGCTGATGAAGTACTATTTTCTTACCAGTACCACAACATCCCAAATAGATAAGAGTGAATTTTGTTGGTATTTCCTACCAGTTAATCAATAGAATTTGTTCATTTCCTGTGACATACTTAGTATGTATTATTATCTCACATAGTTGGATATCAGTGTCGTCATCAGTATTTGCACCTCTTATATGTAGGAAATGACGCATGTATATTTGCATAGCCTTGTCCTGATTGGTTGATTACAGAAAGCATTCATATCAGCAGTATATCTGTCATCCATTCACAATGCTTCTTATGAAATTGGTAGATTTAGATCAGAGACTTCATGGCCATTCATAAAAAAAGAATTGCTACACTGCAACAGTTTCAAAAAGTTGTCAAGATATGAATCAAAACTGTTTTTCTGCAAACTTTAAAACAAACTTTCAGAAATAAGGAAAGCATGGCTATTGTTATTTTATTTGGTGATGACAATACTTTAGGACCAATTCATGTCATTTATAAACTTTCCAAACTGAGTGAACGATTCACCTGGTACAAAATAAACATTATATACATTTCAAAGAATTTGCAGGATATCTAATGAGGGCTGCAGAAAAAGTTGAATCTGAACTGAGTTAGTAAAGTCATACGCTGATATTTTTACTGTCATAATTCCAGGCCAGAAATTAGAGTTCTGAGGTGAAAGATAGTGGAACAATCAGTGAAACAGATTATGATACAAAACATATTTTATATCAAATTTCACTGTTTACTTTATATTTTGAGAAAACTTTGATACCTTGTACCTTGTACCTTGTACCTTGTAGTCTTCACTTCCAAAATTGGTCCACCAGGGACTATAACTGGAAGGTGATAAACTGTGGATGTATCTTTATTGTGAGGACAGTAAATGTGATTTCTGTGTAGTTGATGTGGTAATACTTACTCCTTCCAAAGAGCCTACCCCCACCCCCAAGAAAATAGAATAGGTATATTTTAAGTGGTCATATGGAAAAATATAGAACAATTTTATGATGGCTTCCTACTGAATGTGAAACAATATATACCAAGTCCTTGTTTGTAACTCAATACATTGCAAAAGATAAGTAACTGTAAAATCTTATCGTATGTAAAATAACAAACTTTTTACACATTTTAAAAACTTTTTGCAATGTATTGAGTAACAAACGCAGACTTTTGTCTATGTTGTTTCACATTGATTTTTCAAGTAGGAAACCAAATTGTTTTATAAATTAAAATACCGCAAATAAATACCAAATCTCACCCATATAGCCATTTCAATGATTTGTAAGCTAACATCATCTAAAAAAAAGTGAATCACAGAACAGAGAAACTAATGAATTTTTTGAGTGGCCATACCTGAATAGTGTCCCACAGGTTATGATAAAATCTATTTCATATCTGCATCATAATCCTATTGTATATAAACAAAGATTACAAGGACAAAAATATGAAAAGAATTTGTATAAAAAAGAACTAGGGTATGTGATGTAGAATTAGTCATGGCAGATGTCAGGATGAGAAAGAATGAACTAACTCACGACTATAGAGATGTACATGTATTACTAGGTATGGTAGTTGGTTTTCAAATTATCAACAAATTTTTTGTTCTTTTTTTCTGTGAAATACTGTCAGAATTAGCTCCTTATGAAATTAGTCAGTTTGATTGTGTTACAATACTGATAGGTGTCATTTATAATTTTTGAAAATCTGTGATGGTTTATTTAAAAATCCAAATTTGTTATTTTTGTCATGTCTTTACCCCTAACAAGGAATTATTCCATACATTGGTGTCAAACTAGTATAGCTCACAATACTTGTCAATCTCAAAGATATATTAGTCAAAACACAACTGTATTAACTCAAGCAGAACAACTTTAAATTATGTGAAAAATACTAATAATTTGTTTTCAGATACGATATTATGCAATCTGTTTATGGCCATGAACACACTGTGATTATGTTAAAAGGACAGAGGAGTTGGTTGGCTGGATAAGGTTACAGCTGTCTGGTTACCATAGATATGCACAGATATTGAGCATGGGATGACACTTGCATTCATACAGCTGACCTCATAGTAATTAATAACATTCTATCACCAATTGGCCGTTGTTAGCTTCTACCCATGCTCAGTCAGTAAGCAAAGGTGACTTTTATTGTGACGGTGTGATTTTGTGATGCTCTAGAAACATTTGGTTGTTGTTCTGTGACGTCTTTTAATATTGCCGACGGGGAAGCATGTCCACAGACGGCTCTGGGAGTGTGTATTCAGGCAAGTCAATCCGACTGTTAATTGGTAATTGTGAGAGACATGTTCCGTAAACAGATCATATATAAAGAGTGTATGGATCATATATCAATGTTGTTGAGTTACAAGTACCAAAGAGTCAAATCATAATATGTCTAACATGTCAAACCAAGGCAGCCATGCCTGCAACAACTTACAACTGGTGGCCACATGCTGTTGTTGGTGGAATTTTTTCAAACAGAATATCTAGCTTTATTAAACTAAGCAAGGTTATTACCTTATTTGTAGTCAAAAATAACTTTCTATGGAGTCTTTAACCAGGATTTTACTGTAAAACGTGAAATTGTGTCGTCACAAAGAAACCCCATATTGAACAATGGATGTAAAACAAACAAAAAATTCTAAAACCACTTCAGACTTTTTTGTTGTCCAAATTTTCAATAATCATTTATTATTAAATTGATAATAGTTAGAATTGTGATTGTTGAGAACCAAAATGAAGATATAATTCAGGAAATTTTTTGACAAAAAGGAAATTTTTTAGGATGTCGTGATGGCAGAAAAAAACAGCACAAACATGACTTGAATACCAATGTAGCAACAATGCCTATACATGTACCACTAAGGCAGACAGACATGTTTACATGAAACATATGTTAGTGATACCATATCATTATTAAGTACTTTTCATTTTTATCTGTGGTCCATTAAATGTCATTCTAAAATCTTACAAATGTAGGTGACAAAAGTATTTTACCTCTTTTTCAAGTGTTTGTACATCATAAATGTGGTATGTAGGCCGATACATTCCAGACAAGACACAGACAGTGTTGGTACAATGGTAGTGTGCTACTGGAATTACAAGGTCATCAATAGATGATGTACAATTACAATCTAATTCACAGTGTGTGTGTGTACGGTGTGTGTACGGTGTGTGTGTGTGTGTGTGTGTGTGTGTGTGTTATTCCACCCAGTGTAATGTCTCAATCTACATGTAATAATCTATCAACACAGTTTGACGTGTGAGCTGTCATCAATAGTGTTGACACTCACATACCCAATGTTTTACGTTCTATACTGTTTCATGTTTGGTTTTATTCTTTTCAATGTATACTTGTATTGTGTCTGTCCATGTCCTGAGTAATTTATGTAAATATCAACTACATGTACAGATCAACAAAATTTGGCTTGTTTCATAGTAACCTAATCACTTAAAGGTTGTGTGATACATACATACAATGTTTTGTGTTTCACTGTTGTTGAGTAGCTTTGATCTGCAGTGTTGTTATGTTTGTTGATCACAGCTATGTTTATATGCCCTGAGTAATTGTTGAATTACTACTACTATTGTATCAACCTTGTTTGGCTTGTTTCATAGCAACCATATCACTTATAAGTTGTTTTATAAACCAATCCTGTTTTGTTTCAGTTGCCAAGTTAAATAGTCAGTGTTAATGAAGGGGAATTGCTCAGATAATTATGTGTGTGTATTTCCTGCAGAGTTCATCACCTGAACTTGTCAACACAGTTCTATTTGTGTTTTACTGATCATGAAGTTTTATTGATTGCCAATTAATTTATAGATGTGTTTGTACGTGTAGAGGGGAGTTTATGTTCATGCTGTGAGTAATTGATGTAGATATCAATGACATGGTTGTATCAATGACATGGTTGTATCAATGACATGGTTGTATCAATGACATGGTTGTATCAATGACATGGTTGTATCAATGATATGGTTGTATCAATGACATGGTTGTATCAGTGACATGATTGTATCGGTGACATGGTTGTATCTCAGTTTTGTTTGTTCCCAATCATTAGGTAATTGTGACAATATGGACTTACAAACAAGTTTAGTGTTTTAGTTTCCATGTTGTTTGTCAGCTTTTACTATTCAGTGAGTGGATGTATATATGTATGTATATGTCCAGAATTGATTATGATAGCATTACCAACATAAACTAATACCACAACTTACATAGAATCAATGACAAAAAATACTTGGAAGCAAATCCCAAATGTTGAAATGAACATTTATTCTCACCAAATGTGATAATGATGTCTGTACAGTTTTATTAACATGCCATGTCCATGCCACATTAAGTGTGTTACTTCTATTGTCTAAAAGTGGTGATAAACAAATCAATATCCACATTTGTTTTCACATATGATATACCTATGTATTAACACTGAATTTTACTTGTCAGTGTATTAAGTCATTACATGTACAATATACATGATTACCAAATCACCTAGTGTTTAAAGTGAGCAAGATGTATATTTAGACCTAAATGAGGTCATTACATGTTTAGTAACAGTATAAAGTCATAGACCACTAGATTCTAATCTGATACTAATGTCATTTTTATTGAATTACCTCCACCCATAGTTTGACAGATCAGTAAATAATTATAATGATAAAGTGAGAAATTCTTTACAAATTGACACCATTGGAATGTTTTAAAAGTTTATTTTAGTTGTCTATTATCATTCACAAAAGTTGACACTAAATAATTTCAACCTCTAAATCTGTATTTGAAGCCATACTTTTACTTAAAAGTTCCACACTGACTTCACATCCATTAAAAACCAAGACTTGTGGTCAATTTGAAAACTAGCTGTTGTATGCATTTAAAGATACACCTCCAACTTTGGAGTCAGGTCAGTATTATGTCTTTGAATGTAGTTGCTGAATGTTATCTGAGATGCACTTCTCTATGGTTGTTAATGTATTGTGTATGAACAAAAATTCAAATCTGTAAAAAAAATCCAAAAGTTAAAAAAATTAATTTTTTGTTAACTTGCACATGTTTTACATTAAAATCTTTCCTTGATTGTAAATTGCTTCTTAATCTACAGCAAACAATTTACACATTATTTGTTTTGAAAATAAATAAATAAACTTTTAAAATTCTGACAGATAAAATACAAATGTTAAAAAACAAGAAAAGTTAGAGCATAATGTGTTTATTTGAAGTCATTAATTTTTGCTATTCCCCCACATGTGTTGTAGTCATTAATTTTTGCTATTCCCCCACATGTGTTTTATTATAGTCATTAATTTTTGCTATTCCCCTACATGTGTTGTAGTCATTAATTTTTGCTATTCCCCCACATGTGTTTTATTATAGTCATTAATTTTTGCTATTCCCCTACATGTGTTGTAGTCATTAATTTTTGCTATTCCCCTACATGTGTTGTAGTCATTAATTTTTGCTATTTGTAAAGTCATTAATTTACCCCATTCCCCTCTTTGCAAAGCAATGTTGATAGATCCACATTTCAGCGACATAGCTTAGATTGTTTGCATGACAACAATTGAAAAGATGAGCCTGATTATGAATGCCAAGTCTACCCTCCTCTGTTATTAGTTCAGTGAGATATTTGATACTTTCAACTATCATATGAATGCCAAGTCTACCCTCCTCTGTGTTAGTAGTTCAGTGAGATATTTGATACTTTCAACTATCATATGAATGCCAAGTCTACCCTCCTCTGTGTTAGTAGTTCAGTGAGATATTTGATACTTTCAACCATCATATGAATGCCAAGTCTACCCTCCTCTGTGTTAGTAGTTCAGTGAGATATTTGATACTTTCAACCATCATATGAATGCCAAGTCTACCCTCCTCTGTGTTAGTAGTTCAGTGAGATATTTGATACTTTCAACTATCATATGAATGCCAAGTCTACCCTCCTCTGTGTTAGTAGTTCAGTGAGATATTTGATACTTTCAACCATCATATGAATGCCAAGTCTACCCTCCTCTGTGTTAGTAGTTCAGTGAGATATTTGATACTTTCAACCATCATATGAATGCCAAGTCTACCCTCCTCTGTGTTAGTAGTTCAGTGAGATATTTGATACTTTCAACCATCATATGAATGCCAAGTCTACCCTCCTCTGTGTTAGTAGTTCAGTGAGATATTTGATACTTTCAACTATCATATGAATGCCAAGTCTACCCTCCTCTGTGTTAGTAGTTCAGTGAGATATTTGATACTTTCAACCATCATATGAATGCCAAGTCTACCCTCCTCTGTGTTAGTAGTTCAGTGAGATATTTGATACTTTCAACCATCATATGAATGCCAAGTCTACCCTCCTCTGTGTTAGTAGTTCAGTGAGATATTTGATACTTTCAACCATCATATGAATGCCAAGTCTACCCTCCGCTGTGTTAGTAGTTTAGTGAGATATTTGATACTTCAACCATCATATGCTGTGTCATTCAACAGAGTTTATACAATATTAGTCAGGCATATCTGACTTATTGAGACACACACTGTTGAATTGCATGACATCTAAATAACAAAACACCATTGGATCGTTCACATGTTATACCACAGTTATTACAAGATATATGTAACTAGGACAGTGTGTACACAAACTTCTTGTCATCTTAAAAGTTGGTGAAATATACTTTGAATGTATTTATTTTGGTGCTCAGCAATTTAGTAGTAGAAATAGTTTTTCACTCTGGTTCCTTATTTGGGCAAACACAGGTAAAAACTTTTTTGACTAGAGTGTACCACATCATGTTTGTAAACTGAATATAATTAATTTAAAGTCATAGTTAAACCAGTCTACTACCATTAGTACATATAGTTACACAATATATACGCTAACATACAGTAGTTTAGAACCAAAATACATACATTTATGCACATTGATCTATGCATAGCTGAGAATCCAACTTGGTCTATGCATAGCTGAGAATCCAACTTGATCTATGCATAGCTGAGAATCCAACTTGATCTATGCATAGCTGAGAATCCAACTTGATCTATGCATAGCTGAGAATCCAACTTGATCTATGCATAGCTGAGAATCCAACTTGATCTATGCATAGCTGAGAATCCAACTTGATCTATACATAGCTGAGAATCCAACTGACTATTACAATGTCAAATGCTTAATTTCACCTCACTAGGAGTTCTAAATCTAACCATTGCCTAAACATTCTCATTTTAAATGTGAAAAAAAACTTCAAAAGTTGCATGTGAAAAGAATGCTTTAGTGAGTAATATTGTTTATAAAAATAACTATGGAAAATATCAGTATGAAAATTAGTAGAAAATAGTTCGCTAGACTATTATTTTGAAGTTAATATAAGTATTTTATTAAGTATTTAATTCTAAAAGTGTTTCATCATTAAATCATATTTAATAATTATTATTTTACATGACAATAAATGTCCATAGATCTTGAAATAAATTGTTCCTAACTTCCTTCATGTGGCCTACTGTAACTGCTGTAATAACAGTGTCATAAAGTTGTTTGTTTGTTTAGTACTTTCCTCCATTCATCCAAAATACAGCATATAAATGTTGTTTGTTTAGTACTTTCCTCCACTCATCCAAAATACAACATATAGATGTTGTTTGTTTACTACTTTCCTCCACTCATCCAAAATACAGCAATGATGTGAATGTTGTTTGTTTAGTACTTTCCTCCACTCATCCAAAATACAACATATAGATGTTGTTTGTTTAGTACTTTCCTCCACTCATCCAAAATACAGCAATGATGTGAATGTTGTTTGTTTAGTACTTTCCTCCACTCAGTGTATTTATCTAAAATACAGCCTGTAAACTTTGTTCACATTTATTATTAGGGAATATGTATATCTCATGGCGAAAAAATGTTGGGTATGTTTGGTGTGTGGGTTAACAGATGACCTGTAATTTGAGGTTAACTGATAAGAATAGAGTTTCAAACCTTTGATCCAGCTTCCAATCCAGATTATAGATTTATCTTTGTCTGTTTGTTTATTCTGTTTTATTACCTTAAAATAATAAACTCTTTACTAGTCTTAACAGATATTCTATTTCACACCTTAAAATAATAAACTCTTTACTAGTCTTAACAGATATTCTATTTCACACCTTAAAATGATAAACTTTAGACCAGTTTTAAAAAATAATAAACAGACCATAAAATTGTAAACTTACCAGCTAAATAATTTAAACTTTGTACAACATTAACATTTATAATATGTAATAGAAATGTAACTTTAACACAATTTGTTTTCATCATTTTTTTTGTTTTCTATTCAAATACTTAAAACCTTTAGTAGAAATGCAATTGCTATATATTTTCTTATTGTTTACATACTGACATCAAGTCTGTGTACATACTGAGTACCATAAACAACTTGTAGATAGGTGAATCAGGGGTTACTCTATTATGGAAAACCGAAAAAATGACAAAAAACTAAGACAAGTTTGAACTGCTGGAGATCAGGGGGGCTGTAACATCACATATACTTAGTTGTAGCTATTATTCTGGATTGCAATTCAGGAGTTCTAAATTCTCATATATTTAAAAACATTTCACTTTTTATGTGTCTTCAGATCACATTCGGACAGATGGAAGTCTGTCAGCAAATTCTGGTAATATTTCCAGTAGTGGGAATGTATCCAATGAAAATATGTCCAGTACACCTGTATCCAGCGATGCCGACATTGAAAGACTTGGAACTCGGAAAAAGACACGCACGAAAGTACATCAGCCGTCAATGTTTGACAGAATGTCTGATGGATTAATTATCAAGATATTTTCCTACTTATCAACTGTGGATCTATGCAAATGTAAGGAGGTATGTCGTCTGTGGTACCATCTTAGTTGGGAACCAACACTGTGGAGGACGATTAAATTATCAGGCAGGACAGTGGATACCGACAGGGCGCTACGCATTCTCACCAAGCGTTTGTGTCGGGAAACACCTTACGTGTGCCTTAACGTACAGAGAATTGTTTTAAGTGGTTGTGAGCAACTAACGGATGTTGGACTTTACGCAATTGCAAAGCGATGTCCAGAATTGCAGCATTTAGAACTGGCTGGCTGTTATTATATCAACAATGAAGCATTATTTGAAGTTATTTCAAGATGTCCACATTTGGATTATTTAGATATTACAGGTTAGTATTTTAAGTATCCCATAATAACATCATATATTACAATTTGTACTGCCTAATATTTCTACATTATCTAATATTTGTCCAATTATGTTTAAAATACCAGTAATTAGACATTGTCAATGTCAATTAGAGTTCTAATCAATTTATACGTATACATTGCAATCAGGATGCTGTTGTTGCTGTTGCAAACCCAAACCCAAAACTTAATTTGATTGGATATATTATATATACTATTATTATTATTTATTGTTGGAATCAGACTCGAGGCCAAAAAAGTACTGACAAAAAAATCAATAAAGAATATCTGTCCAATGCCTGCACTTAACTGGAGAGAATCAAGATACATGAATGAAATATATAAACACACTGTACATAAACATTGCTTTGTCTGCCACTCTCTTAACAAAGTTGTTTACACAAGTTCACCAAAAGACAAAGCTGAATATTGGACAGATTAAAAAATCTTGTAAAACAATTATTGTACACAACTTGAACTTTGTTGTATGTTTTCATCTTAAAATTAGACCACAATACAAATTAGGACAAAAAGACTTAAATAACCTAACCTTAATTTGACCTAAGAGCAAAAGGCAAAATTCCCTGCATAGAAAGTTACCATGTATTCCCTGCATAGAAAGTTACCATGTATTCCCTGCATAGAAAGTTACCATGTATTCCCTGCATAGAAAGTTACCACCTATGTAGAGTAAACACATTTGTCTAGTAATATCATCATCATCCATGAAGCTACGAAGAATCAACAAACGAAAGCTTATTATTATTCAAAGAAATAGTAGGGGTGTTCAAAAGCCTAAGATGTTTTGGCATGACAACCATACATTTTTCTGATTACAATAGTGTACTATGTGTACAACTATGCAAATATGTTTACCTACAGGTTATTCAATACTGCTTAGAGCATGCAATATTAGGAGTAAGTCATAAAACAGTTTTAAAAATGTTCCAGTTGCAGCTAGTGCAGCTTTAATACAATTATCAGTGAATATATTGTTGGTTGTCTGATTGGAAAAATAATAGCCCAGTTACAACTAGTGTACCTTTAATGAATGAGATTGACAGACAAACTTTCATTATAATATCACAGGATGTAAATACTCTTAATAACTCCTATGATATCAATGTTGTTGACAACACTTTTACCATGTTCACACAGAGGTTCTGTCAGATTAATTGTTGCGTACACCTGCCTGCATTAATTTTGTCTGAAACCAGGGTCATCAATCTTATTAACTCCCTGGACCTCTGGCATAAACACTTCACCTTAAAGATAGGCTTTTCATCTACCACAGAACAATTACATTTTAAGGAATTTCACACCTGTATTATTAGTTCTGCAGATTCTAGACTGTTTCTAGAGACATGTCACGGTGGTCAGTAGATATGTCCCTGGGGCATTTCAAATGTCAGAATAGTTATCAATTACTTCACACCATTCTAAGTCCAAGTACTTTGTACACTATGTTTTTGTTAAGGGGAGTAAAGCAGGTGAAATCTACCTGAGTTCCCAGCAGTTACCCACACAAACTATTGTGCAATTTTGTAGTGCAAACTATGCCAGTCTAAAGAATTTTCCCCTTCCTGTTACCAGGTTCCCCAACCTTAGCAAAAAATTGTATACCTAATTATGTACATTGAAGGCAAACAGTCCAGATCTAAATTCTGACATTGGTTGTAATTATAGTTTCATAGGATTACTGATAAAATTAATGGCCAATGTTCATAGCTATAACTGGCCAATAGAAAATGTTCATAGCTATAACTGGCCAATAGAAAATGTTCATAGCTATAACTGGCCAATAGAAAATGTTCATTGCTATAACTGGCCAATAGAAAATGTTCATAGCTATAACTGGCCAATGGAAAATGTTCATAGCTATAACTGGCCAATGGAAAATGTTCATAGCTATAACTGGCCAATAGAAAATGTTCATAGCTATAACTGGCCAATAGAAAATGTTCATAGCTATAACTGGCCAATGGAAAATGTTCATAGCTATAACTGGCCAATGGGAAATGTTCATAGCTATAACTGGCCAATAGAAAATGTTCATAGCTATAACTGGCCAATAGAAAATGTTCATAGCTATAACTGGCCAATAGAAAATGTTCATAGCTATAACTGGCCAATAGAAAATGTTCATAGCTATAACTGGCCAATAGAAAATGTTCATAGCTATAACTGGCCAATGGAAAATGTTCATAGCTATAACTGGCCAATGGAAAATGTTCATAGCTATAACTGGCCAATAGAAAATGTTCATAGCTATAACTGGCCAATAGTAAATGTTCATAGCTATAACTGGCCAATAGAAAATGTTCATAGCTATAACTGGCCAATAGAAAATGTTCATAGCTATAACTGGCCAATGGGAAATGTTCATAGCTATAACTGGCCAATAGAAAATGTTCATAGCTATAACTGGCCAATAGAAAATGTTCATAGCTATAACTGGCCAATAGAAAATGTTCATAGCTATAACTGGCCAATAGAAAATGTTCATAGCTATAACTGGCCAATAGAAAATGTTCATAGCTATAACTGGCCAATAGGAAATGTTCATAGCTATAACTGGCCAATGGAAAATGTTCATAGCTATAACTGGCCAATAGGAAATGTTCATAGCTATAACTGGCCAATAGGAAATGATTATAGAAAGTTATTGAGTAGCCAATCATTACACAGATTGATATCTGGGAGAGAAATTCACTACTTAAATAGGTAGCGACTATTTATAAAAAGAAGTATATTATAAGACTCAAGTATAATTGCAATGAAGTTAATTTGGCAACTAGTCAACATTGAAATTTGTAATTTTAGAATTACTTTTAGAAAGTTTGTGAAATATTGGTGAACTACAGAAAAATAATTCAATTTTACATATTTTCCTCAATTTTTATAATGAGTTTGATAAACATACAAGAATGTTTCTTTTGTTTTGTCATATTTTGTTCTTAATGAGGTATATACTTACCAGCTTTTTAAAATAGAACATTGACCAAATAAAGTGTCAAATTTTACTATAGATACAATTGGTCATTTTTAAGTTTAATGAGGTTACAAACTAAAGTGATATTTTAATGTGCCCTTATGGAATGTCACCTTTGACCCAGGTCAAAGTCAACTCTTATATAAGGAGTTGATGTGTGTACAGAGACATGGGTGGATGCACAAACCTGACCCAGCTCTATGACCCCTGGTATTAAAGGATTTTTGACGGCTAAAAAACACATTGTATTGCATCATTCGTGGTATACATTATACATTATAGTGGCCATATGGATGACAAATAGGTCTTTATTTTGAATTTTGAATTTATAAAACTTTACTATGTTTTTATAAAACTGTACTATGTTTTTATAAAACTGTACTATGTTTTTATACTTGACAAAAATAATGTGATACAACATATAGTAAATCCTTGTTTGTCACTCAATAATTTACAAAACATTAAAATGTGTAAAATGTTTGTTGTATGTACATTGACAAACTTCTTACAAACTTTTTAATTTTTTTGTTATTTATTAAATTACAAACACGGACATAGTTGATTCTCTTCAAAACATAGTAGAGTTGTCTTCAAATTTCCAAAGAAATACTTATTAATCCATATGGGTACTTTAAAGGCCCATGTGAAAAAAAAAACTAAACTCTGACAGAGCTAAAGGAAATTGGTTAGAAGAATGATATTACTGTATGTTAAGTTGTAATCCAAGACTTTGGGGTTTAAACTTTGGGGTTTAAACCTGCACTAGCTGCAACTCAGACCAAAAGATCTATGAAAGACAGTTGTCAGGTAGAGTTATAGAAAAAGTATTATTAAAGTCTTTAATAAAAGAACGGTCCTTTGTAATCTATATGGCTTCACTAATACCATTACACTATATATGTTATAGCTTCACTAATACCATTACACTATATATGTTATGGCTTCACTAATAGTAATACCATTACACTATATATGTTATGGCTTCACTAATACCATAATGAACACATATTGCCTGGCCATGAGGGCTATAGCACCCGTTTATTACACCCGAGGGACTGTGAGTTACCAGAATCACATGCTATTTCCCGAGGCCAACGGCCGAGGGAAATAGCATGTGATTCTGGTAACTCACAGTCACGAGGGGGTAATGAACGGGTGCTATAGCCCGAATATAGGCCAGGCAATATGTGTTTTATAATATACCTCATGCTGTGAACTCGCGGTGGCAGACGACATCGTCAGAAGCTGCCATTTTGACCTGCTGTGAACGCGCGGTGGTCACGTGACTATGTAAAAATTGATGGGTCTATTCCCCAAGGGAAGTAGTCATTCTATTTTCCTGATTCTAGCGAATCATGGCACAGCATTATCACTAGGTATATTATAACACTATATATGTTATGGCTTCACTAATACCATTTCACTATATATGTTATGGCTTCACTGATACCATTACACTATATATGTTATGGCTTCACTAATAGTAATACCAATACACTATATATGTTATGGCTTCACTGATACCATTACACTATATATGTTATGGCTTCACTGATACCATTACACTATATATGTTATGGCTTCACTAATACCATTACACTATATATGTTATAGCTTCACTAATACCATAACACTATATATGTTATGGCTTCACCAATAGCATTACACTATATATGTTATGGCTTCACTGATATAAATAGTATATGATATACAATAAAATGCTGTATTTCTGCCAAAATGGGGAATATTTAATATTTGAGATTTAATGTCACTTGAATTATGATTTATGATTTAAAAGTAATATTAAGAATTAATTTTAAAATGAAAATTACAATTTAATACAAATATGTTAACAATTACAAGTGACTATATATCAGTAGTGTTTATTCAGAACCAGGTCAACTCTGTTTTTTGTTCAAATAACTGGTATAATGGCTGTAGTTATGTTTATGTCAACAGAGTAGAGTTGGCTTAAAGCCAAGTTTTTCATCACTACCTTAAACTCAACTGAATTGTACAGGTGCAGCACTTTCATTGGGTTTTTTCTGTTTTGTCTTAAATATTATATAAAAAGTTATATTTTATTCTTTCATTGGTGATATTATCAATTGCATTACATTTTATTCAAAATATAATTCAGTATTGGTAAATACTGACCTAATTTGTCATGGAGTTTGATGACCAGCTGTTATGAATATATAATCAGACAAGTAAATTATTGGAATATCAAAGGTGAAAAAAAATATTACATTGTGATACAACAAATAAAAATGTATTTTTACATGTGGAATTTGAACCTAATAAATCAATATTTCTGTAAATTGTATAAGAATAATTAATATAATAATTTATAAGTTAATAAAATATATGGTTAATCATATTCAAAATAATTGTTCATTTTTATTATTACATAATAATTCATGTCAAAATATTAGTTTTTTCTAAGTTTATTAGATTAATTACCATCAACTAAAGTTGTTAAAATCACAATAATAAATAATAACATTTTATGATATAAGTGAGAGAGTGAGAGAAAAATGTGATTGTAAATTGTGAGACATTGTGATGGGTCATTAAATGTCAGGAATTTCTCACCTAGTGTGTACATAAATTACCTATAAAGGTGTGAAAGGTATTGTCAGTCAGTTTTGGCTATGGGCATTGTCCATACAATGATTGATTGGTTGTACACTATCTATTGATGTATGGCTAGTCTCAGTCTTGTACAATTGGGGAGACTGCTGTACCTTCTAGCTATGTATATCACCCAGATCACAGTTTGAATGTAGATGTACAATTTGTTTACACTCACTGTCAACAGACACACCCTGTTATGGCAGTCTCAGGATGTACACCAGTCATATTTATTTTTATGTAAAACTGCAATGTACAGAGTCAAAGAAATTGTTGACCAATGGTAAATACATGTAAGTGTTGAATATTTTCATGTCAATGGTGAATAAATCAACAATTTTGCCTTTCTTGGTGCAAAATAAAATTAAATTGATGCATTTTGTTACTGTTACATGCCAAATGTAATACCACATACAGATATTACCACATACAGATATTACCACATACAGATATTATCACATACAGATATTACCACATACAGATATTATCACATACAGATATTATCACATACAGATATTACCACATACAGATATTACCACATACAGATATTACCACATACAGATATTATCACATACAGATATTATCACATACAGATATTATCACATACAGATATTATCACATACAGATATTACCACATACAGATATTATCACATACAGATATTATCACATACAGATATTACCACATACAGATATTACCACATACAGATATTATCACATACAGATATTACCACATACAGATATTATCACATACAGATATTATCACATACAGATATTATCACATACAGATATTACCACATAGAGATATTACCACATACAGATAATATCACATACAGATATTACCACATACAGATATTACCACATACAGATATTACCACATACAGATATTACCACATACAGATATTACCACATACAGATATTATCACATACAGATATTATCACATACAGATATTACCACATACAGATATTATCACATACAGATATTATCACATACAGATATTATCACATACAGATATTACCACATACAGATATTACCACATACAGATATTACCACATACAGATATTACCACATACAGATATTACCACATACAGATATTACCACATACAGATATTACCACATACAGATATTACCACATACAGATATTATCACATACAGATATTATCACATACAGATATTATCACATACAGATATTACCACATACAGATATTATCACATACAGATATTACCACATACAGATATTATCACATACAGATATTACCACATACAGATATTACCACATACAGATATTATCACATACAGATATTACCACATACAGATATTATCACATACAGATATTACCACATACAGATATTACCACATACAGATATTACCACATACAGATATTACCACATACAGATATTACCACATACAGATATTATCACATACAGATATTGGTGACAGTCTGTAACATTTATGTAAGGCCAATTTCTTTTCAAATCATATTTAAAAATAAGCAGAAAATGAGAAGTAAAATATATGATACATGCATTACTTTAGGTACTTTTGGTGGTCACATAACTGAATGGTGGACATATTTGTAACTGAACAATCAAGAGTTTAACTGCATAACTCAATAACTTTAATACATGGAGACTCAATGAGACCTTGACCTTTGATCTTGACCTTCAAGGTCAATTATCAAAATCCAGCCATTTCTTGCATATCACAGACTTTTTTATTTGTTGTAAATCATGTCTCCATTCAGTCACATAGAAGTAAAGTATTTTTTTTTTGGGGGGGGGGTTTATGACAAAGTTATAAGTAGCAATTAATGAAAGCATATAAAGAATATACATAATTTATTTAGTGGATTTCATCTCCTAAAAAGTTTACCTGTGAGCACAAATTATCCAAATAAAAAATTATTCACTTTTTCACACAAATATTAAAATCAATTTTATCTTAATTTATTCTCCTGATTTCAAATAAAAGAGAACTAAAAATTCTATATTTAATGAGAAGATCTGTCATTTTGCTGATAATTATCTTTTGCTGATATTTTACAACATAATATGTCAACACTGGTCATCATGACATATACTGTTATCAACATAGTAGAAATAAATACACATATGTTGGACATTGAAGAGAGGGTTGTGTCATAAAGGTGCACAACATATTTAACTGTTTACCAACTATTGTCATGGCAATGTTACTTCCTGGATTTAAGAATTTTATTGCATTATTCTTAACTATCATATGTTACCATGGTAACCATGTTGTACACCGTGAAATGTATGTTTCATGAGATGTACAAAATCCTACAAATGTCAAAAATGAGGTACAATTTTAGTTTCTGGTTAGTTTTTATTTCCAACTGTAGTTTGGGCAATGATATTTTTGATTCTGACACAAACATTAAAAGGAAAATCTTTGTATTTACAGTACTTCCAATCTAAGTGTAAATGATGAACTAGTACACAACATATTGATACATTACCAAAGTAGATTTTAATTTAGAAGGATTATATCAAAGCAGTGTGGCTATATTGTGTGCACTAACTGATAACTTCAATCATACCATATTTCAAATTTGGCATTTTGGCATCTTGAAAAGTTACTGAGGTTTGTTGTGTTGTACATCACTGTGTATGTCTACTCATGGTAATATCATCCAGTAGAATGGGTTTATTTGCTATTTTCACAATATTACAGACCTGTATCAAAGTAAACTATTAGTCAACTTTGCCATTTTGTTGGCAATGTTGTGACTATTAGGATTAAATCTACAGCCATGTATATGGGGACAAATTCAATAATGTAACAATATGTTGCTGTACTTTGTTTCTATTTCAATTTGAACCACTGTAATCATTGAGATAATGTGAAGTTAATAGTTGAAATCTCAAAGTGCATAGATTTATATTGAATAGAAGACATGGTCTCTGTACAAGTATGTTGATGTGCTGATTTCACAAACGGGATGTTTCCCGCTTAGGCTTAAACAAATAATTGTTTGGTTCCGGTTACCTGACCCTACCTAGCCTTTTACTGCGACCCTAAACTTTTTTTTATGTATTTGAGAAAAAAATAATAAAATCGCAAAAATTGTAAAGTCTCACAAGAAATAGTGGATGCGGAAACTGCCATCAAATTAAAAAGATACTCAAAAACTGTTCTTCCAATCTGTAATGGCTGTACATATGATAGGATGAAATAAACAACACATTAGACCATTTGGAAATGGAAAACCTGAACTAGACACTCACACAGAAAAAATATATATAATCAAATGAAATAAAAAATCTACCTACCTCACCTATTCTAAAATTGAGCGTAATCAGAACCACACAATTTTTTGTTAGGCCTTAACAGCCACTTTTGACAAATAAATATATTACTGAAATCGGGGATAATATTTACCAACTGTATTGTCCCAGAAGTTTTATAATTCCTCTATTTTAGCTTTCATAAACATTGAATGACCATAAATGGTATGGCTGTGTTTAACTCCCAGATAACATATATCATTAGTCAGTATCAATTAACACTCAACATAAAAAAAGTGTCATCTTTCATTGGCATTGAATAGGCAATTGTCATTTGATTTGACGTATACTACAATTATAGTAGACTAGAAAGACAACAAGAAACATCTGGTAGAAAAGGAAATGATTCATAGCAATCCTATAGCAATGATTAGAAAGATTTCACAATCACTCCATTGTCAATATATATATATATATACTTTAATAGTCTGTTAGGACACTGACCCTCAAGTCAAAGTACACTGTTTACATACAATATAGATCTTAATTAGTTAAAGTTGGTTAATTTAATTTGATTTTTATTTAGTAAAACAATTTTGACTAAAGTATATTATGTTATTCTACTTCAAAAAACAATGTGAAGCGACATGGCACGTGGTTGTAATTAAGTTCACAAAACGAAAAAAAAAATGTGTAAAAAGTTTGTACATACAGGAAGTGATTTGTAAATAGACTTGATAAATACAAGTAATCACTATGTTATGGTCAGTTTGTTTGTTTGTTTGTTTGACTTTATTTAAACTCAATAAATTGTTGAGCCAAAGGCTCTTCTAACACAATGTCGAGTAAGGGAAATTTACAATATACATACAATATTTGTATGTATGCATCTGTCAAGTAATCACTATGTTTTGGTCAGTTTTGTATGTATGCATCTGTCAAGTAATCACTATGTTTTGGTCAGTTTTGTATGTATACATCTGTCAAGTAATCACTATGTTTTGGTCAGTTTTGTATGTATACATCTGTCAAGTAATCACTATGTTTTGGTCAGTTTTGTATGTATACATCTGTCAAGTAATCACTATGTTTTGGTCAGTTTTGTATGTATACATCTGTCAAGTAATCACTATGTTTTGGTCAGTTTTGTATGTATACATCTGTCAAGTAATCACTATGTTTTGGTCAGTTTTGTATGTATGCATCTGTCAAGTAATCACTATGTTTTGGTCAGTTTTGTATGTATGCATCTGTCAAGTAATCACTATGTTTTGGTCAGTTTTGTATGTATGCATCTGTCAAGTAATCACTATGTTTTGGTCAGTTTTGTATGTATGCATCTGTCATTTCCTCATCTATAGAAATAAACACCGTCAATAGTTTGATTACATGAGATCACTTGAGATTACATGAGATTACTTTAGATTAATACCTGATTACTTTATGTTATTTGACACTAGCATATTGCATACAAAGACTGACGAGATTTGGTGAAAGTGAAAAAAATGTTTATTATGACGCTGACTATCGTAAAAGTAAGATATGTCAGTATATATATATATGTGTGTGTGTGTGTATGTAAAGGTAAATGCTAACAAAACTGTTAGTAAAAGAATTTCTAACTGAAAGACTCAAGTCTCTCATAATTTTGAAAGGTTATTTTATATGTGGATATTTGTCATGTTCTTAGAGTGATAACAGCCAAATTTCTTACTCTGTGATATTTTGTTATATTTCTCCACAGGCTGTCCACAGATCACATGTATAGATTTATCACTAGAGGCAAGCCTTAAGGTGTGTCCACTCCACGGGAAACGGATCAGGATACGCCACTTGGATATGACAGACTGCTATGCTCTCGAAGATGCAGGACTTAAGATTATTGCATCAAACTGCATTGAGTTAGTCAATTTATATTTACGACGCTGTTCCCGTGTAAGCGATCTTGGAGTACAGTATGTTGCAAATTATTGTACAGTGTTGCGAGAACTTTCGGTCAGCGACTGCCACAGGATTACTGATCATGCGCTACGAGAAGTTGCAAGGTTGAATGCAAGGCTTCGGTATTTGAGCATTGCAAAATGTGATATGATAACCGATGTTGGAATTAAGTACATTGCTAAGTATTGCTACAAGGTAAGGTACTTGAATCTCAGAGGTTGCGAGTTTGTCACGGATGTTGCAATGGAGCACCTTGCTCGTAACTGCCAACGATTGAGATCACTTGATATTGGTAAATGCACTGCCATAACAGACTCTGGACTTATTCTGGTTGCAGCAAACTGTATGGGTCTGCGCAAACTTAGCCTAAAATCATGCCCAGGAATCTCTGATAAAGGTATTCTGACTTTGGCGAAGTGTTGCCCAGAACTCCAGCAGCTAAATATTCAAGATTGTAATCTGACATTAGAGGCATATAGAGCCGTCAAACGGCAGTGCAAGAGATGTATCATAGAACACACAAACCCAGCATTCTACTGATCATCATCATGATGACATCTTGACTCCCAAATAAGGAATTCTAAATTCCAAACATGGGATCCTTCCATGGTACTGTGATAAAGCCTTACTCCAAATAAGGACTTATCCCAATGTCTCCCAAATAAGGAATTCCAAATTCTAAAATATGGGATCCTCAAAAGGTAGTGTGATATTAGTTCTCATTCCATATAGGGAATTATCCCCTGTGCATATATAATGAGTAAATGATACAAAAGTCGCATCATATCAAATATTCATATCTCCATTTTTTTTTACAACACATCAACACTCAGTGAAAATGCCAATTGTTGTCTCACAGAGCACATTCTTCATAATAAAAGCGAAAATCAACCAAAATTTTGTGAACTATTTGTGAAAACTAATATGAAAGATACAAAATTTAGTTTCATTACTTTTTTAGATTTTCAGGATAAAAGAGGAAAAGAGAGGAAAACTTGTTTGTAGTCAGACTTCCGACTAAATTATCCTTCAAAATAAATTTAGACCAAACATAAGTTGATAAACAAAACTGAACACAATTTAGACAAGGAATTGAATGAGAAATTTGCACCAAGCAAGTGAAGCCAGAATGCAGTAAGAATGAGAGATTTTGTTACTCTGGTATGTCAGCAACTTTTGTAGCATAACTATATTGCATGTCACTTGGCTGACATTACAGAATCCATAGGGGATAGTGTCTGTATACAAATCAAAGGTGAAATAAAACATGTGAATCCATTTGGAGCAATTTTCACAAAGTACTTTACACAAATAGACACTATCTGAAAGAAAGGAAGAGTTAGTTTCCATGAGAATACTGTTGACGACCTTGTAAATAATGACCCATTATGGTGAAAGTATTTGCCAACATCTACAAATGAAGTTTAAAAGACTTAAAGATTATAAACTCTTTGTAAATACTAAGTAATCTAACAACAATAATTACTACAATTTGTGCTACTTATAGCTTTCTCCTTGGGGTAGTTGGTATTTTGACACTATGTGTAACACACACAGGTCATTCAGTAAACTACAAGATGTTGTAGCTAGCATCTGCATTGAAAAAGGGGTGTAGTCTTAGTGTATTTGGTAGTATTTGTAAGACACAGGTCATTCACGGAGTATTGTGGCTAACACATAAACTACTTTTATATAAATACACAAGCTCAAAAAGAAAAGTTCATAAAATGAGTATCTTTAGATTTAAAAGATCTTTCTCTTCCTAATAAAGATGGTAGACTGTAAAACTGAAAGAATTGCAATACATGTACTATGAATAAAGGATAAATAAATTCCTTTCAAGTTTTACATCAATAGGAATTCAGTACAAAAACAACTTTTGACAAATTTGACATCAGAGTTCGTTTTAGATATTCTGTAACATGACACCATTTCTTTTCAAAGCCAATGAGTACACACCATGTTTACTGTATATATACCTGTGTTTGTTTCACATCTTGTCAACATTTAATAGAACAGTACAAGCTGCTTTACTGCCGATATTTTAAGTTTGCGTAAGTTTATATTTGACTTTAAGCTACTAGAAAATGGCTTGATACCAAGTGATCAAATACTACTCATACAATCAATCAGACTTTTCAAAAATAAGTCACAAATAATATCACACCAGATTGTACTGTTGGATTGTCATTTCTCCAATAGTTTACCATAAAAGTATTGATTCCAAGTTCACACTTTTCTTCCAATTTAATCCCAGCTAAATGTCATTTATAATGTACATTGCAAGTATTTTATGTTAAATACCACATTTAGTCACCTTTTAACAGATAGATATAGTTAAACCTATTGGTTATATGTTGGATATGTTTATGTGACAAATTCAGCCCAAAAGTTCAAGACACTGAATTGATCCAATTAATGTAACATTTGTATATACCAGATGACAAATATTATATCCATTACTAATTAGTGAGGGCTATAAACTTTGGCCAAGACATTAAGTCAAATAATCAAGTGTGTAATCTATGGACTAAAAAATTCAGGTACCTGGCATATATATCATTGGCTCTAAACTATATGTTTTATAATGTTGTTAACATAGCCAGCAAAATAAGTTGAACAGCAAGTAATATAAAAAGAAAAGTCATTGTCAAAATTTAATTTCTGTTCTCTAACTTTCACTTTAAAGTTTGTTATCACCATATTTAATGTCTCTCTGTGATGAAACCATCACCTTCCTGTCAAGATCTCCACCCGTACATACAAACCCCAACAAAGAACAATCCCAGCTTTCTTGTAGCGATCTTAAAAAATTCTCCTAGATGCAAGCCAGTGTGACATCACCTTGGATACTGACTGTGCCTGTGGCTATATTGTGACCTTACATGACCTTTGACATGAGTATCTGACCTCTGCCATCTGTTTGGTAATTACTGTGTATTGTTGTAGACCAAGTAATCTACTGTATATGTTAACCTTGTCTGTGGTCACATTCATTTTCCATCAAGTCTGAATTTTATTTACTTTTGAAGGGAATGTTACCAGGTACATGTTTTGTCAATGTTGATAACAAAATAGGAACTTTTAATATCTTATCCAGTCAAGACCTTTCTTGGTCATCGCACTTTTCCCATTCCCAGCTGTCGATATTTAACCAGTACATGTCGGAAAATGCCAACATGTAGCTAATCATGTGTAGAATTAGAAATTCCAATATATTTTAGAATATATTGATCATTTTGAAATGTATAGATTAGATTGTATTTCTGATTGTTTCAGGATACACTAATTCTTTCTGATTTGCTAAATCCATAGGTTTTTTGTCTTTACCCTAGGTAAGTAAGTTGGTGTATCAAATATCTGTATCTCTCTATTTGCTATGGTGACCCAGTGCTGAATGTGTATATTGCTATGGTGACCCAGTGCTGAATGTGTATATTGCTATAGTGATAGACAGTTGAAAACTTTCAGTATTTGGAATTCAAGACAGGTCAGAACCCAAAATGAACAAAGTATGAAATTAAAACAAAATAAATAAAATCTGTATTTATGGAGAAAATGTGCACTCATTCCTTTGACATAAGTGTGAAATTTGAAAGTTGATACTATATCCGTTGCCATGACTACATTGTTACTATTACTTTTACTATGGAATCCTCATTACTTGTGTTTTAAACAGATATGAGGAAGTACAAGATTTGTGACAATTTTGTTGTCTCCATAGTAACAGCAAATTGTCAAACCTACATAAAACACATGGACACATATACATGGTAGAAGTTGCTGGAACCACCAAACATGATGTTGATATTCAAACTTGGAAACGCAAACCCCGGTTTTTGGCCCTATCACAAAAACCGTTTCCTTTACACTGAATAGATCAAGTTGCTATCAACATAACCTTTAATAAAAGATATGCAGACAGATGGCCACATTTCCTGTCCTGGTTTAAATGGGCAATTTGCGGACTTTATACATGTATGGATTATTGCATCAATCGTGACAACAGAGTAGACATTGAAAATTCTAACATTCTTGAGGATTAAGATATATGAAACAATACTGATGCTGAAATATATGAGAGTGAAAACAAAAGAGACATAATATGTGTTTTGATGTTTTGATACAAATAAATGTTTTGTATTGTAGGTTGTGTGTCCATGCACTGATCACAATGTTGACAATACCGTGGCTTGTAACTTTAGACATCTCCAGTGTTCTGCATGGTTGCATTCTGACTATAGTCACCTATTACCTGTATCAGCTTTGTAGGTTCTCCATCTAAGTGATTACTGTCAAGTAGGCAGAATTCCTTGCCCCCCGACTTCTACATTGCTTTAATAAGTCTACAAGAAATCCTTCTCATCTTTCCTAGAAGTGTTCAACTCTGAAAATTGCACAAGCTGACTTTATCATGTTTTTAACTTGGGTTCAACAATACTTTACCAGATTTAAACTGAATGTCTTCCGTAAGGGCAAAGTTTTGAGATTGTCGTTCCTACAAACAATTGTTGGAATACAACAGAACATATGCAATAAGTTATTTTTTCTCATTGATTGCTATTTGCCCATTGCTGTTAGTGATCTCCTGGCCAACCACAACATGTAATTTGAAGCTTTATAAAACGTAGTAGCATAGCACTCAACGTAGAAAGAGTTTTATAGGCCAAAAAAAAGAAAATTGTTTCTGGTCAGCACCCATCACTTAAGTACCCCTTCCTGCGTTAATTTTTTTTTCATTTTTGTCTAGCCAATTCAATCTGCAGATGAAAGGGAAAACACAAAAGTAACTCTCCCTACATTAATTGCCACCAGTGAAGACAACTGCAAAACTAATCATGAACTAGCCCATGACACTTGCTGTAATGTACTAAATAAAAAGAACAGTAACTGCAATGATAAGTAGATTGATTAACATTTGTTGAGAATGTAAAAAAAAAAAAAATTGCATCGTCGCACCACTTTAGACAACATTTCCTGAAGAAAAACTGTTTTCCTTTTTAGTGGCCTACCAAAATATGCCAATTACTTATTAAAACTAAAAGCTACATCAATAATATTTTCAGGACAAGTGCGCTTTGGTATTGCAATTGTATGTATCAAATTATATTGAATTTGAAGAGTGCATTCTTGAGATATAACCTAATTACTGAAAACCATTAATTATGTAAATTGCTGGTTAATATTCATGGTATGTCTACCGAAATGTAATTACTTCTTGTCACTACTCTACAGAACACATGCAATACATTTCATTTGGATTGAGCCAGTCAATTTAAAAAACAGTAAGAAAGTCGCACCACTTTAGACAACATTTCCTGACCAGAAACTATTTTTTTCTTTTTGTGGCCTACCGAAAATATGCCAATAACTTATTAAAACTAAAAGCTACATTAGTGATATTTTCAGGACAGGTGCACTTTGGTATCGCAAATGTATGTACCAAGTTATAATGAATTTCAAGCGTGCATTCTTGAGTTATAGCCTAATTCCCGAAAACCATTAATTACGTAAATTGCTCATTATTTTTCTTGGCATGTTTACCAAAACCTAATCAGTTCTTGCCATTACCCTACGGGACATGTGTACAAAATTTCATTTGAATTGAGCCAGCTGTTATGGAGAAAACGATGACACAGCCAGACAGACAGACAGACAGACAGACAGAGACACACACTTCCTCCCACTAATATATCTCTTCCTTACGGAAGAAAAAATGATTGAGGTATAAGGTTAATGTTGATGACATTAAAAGCACAGCTTGCTGCCACTGTTGATACCACAATAGGGTGCTACTTCACATTTTTTATCAAATATGAATACTGCAGTACTGTATTACTACCTCTTGGTATGCAGCAAAATTTAGCTCCCCCCCCCCCCCCCCCCCACACACACACACACTTGAATTGAATTGAATTTGTCAGAACTAGATTTTAGTGGTGAACACACTACAGGGTTTTGGAACACTTATGTCTCACACATAAATAAACCTATATTCTGAATAATCTCTTTGTGTGTATCAACCTTCCCAATTCATTCATTTGCATCAGATGAACTCAGTATGAGTACACATTAACAGTGTAGAACAGTGGACCAACAGTTCAATAGATACATATTTATGATCATACTAGGGGGTTAGAGTTGGGGGTAGGAATATAGGACTATACTTGCTTACTGACATATATCAATCCCCATTTTTCTAACCGGATCAACCCCATCCATTAGCCCCACCTTCCATCCCACTGGCACCTTTAATATCCTTTCCCATCAATCTCACCCCCCTCCACCCACCCACCTCCAGACTATTTTACTTGCAGTACATTGTATCCTTTCATGCTGCAAAATAATGTTTACAGTCAGCTCCATGGAGTAAAAAAATAATAAAAAATGTCAACTTAATTTGTTTATGAAGTTAAAGAAATGAGAACTCTAAAAATAATTGACATATAAAACAAGCAGCTACATCAACAGTACAGGTGTGATTTGAGTTGGAAATAATTGAATGTATACATGTATCTGATTTTTAGTTCTAAAATAATGACTTGTTTGATATTTGACTTCTCTGTATGTTAGATTGACATTGGTTTATGTTTAACTACAGACAGATTAGTGATATGGTTTTTCCAAGAAAAATAATATTTTCAAAATGTTGCACTCAATGTGTGATTATTTCAGTATAAAAATCTGATAAAACAATCAAATAGTTTGCTGTCAGCAGGTATCCAACTTAAAGTAAGGAACACACATTGTTAGTGTTCAACAAAACTGTGACTTCTGATTCAGTAGCCAATCAGAATACAATTAATTCAGTAGCCAATCAGAATACAGTTCATATATTTATCTGAAAAATTTGATTGGTTGATACAACTTTGGCTCATAATTTGGTATAAAATCCGTGGACCACAGAAATTATGACTTTTGTAAAATGCAATCATTACTTCTCCAATATTGGGATAGGTTTTCTTATAATTTTTTTAAAGAATGTAAGTGCCTTTGTATAATCATATCAAATTCAGACATTGTAATTTGAATGACTTATTTAGTATTTTTATCTACGGTAACCCATAGTGACATTTTAATTAATTTGTAAGAATTCAACTTTTGACCTTTGCTGTGTTATACACTGCTTTTTCTGATGAAGCTGAGGAGTATTAATTTATACAAATTACCATGGTAACATAAGCTATATTTCAATTATGCGTATTTTGAATACAAATTGTCTTTGCAAGCTTCAAAATAAAAGATATATATATATTTCAGAATAGAATATTTTGTGTCAGTTGAATTCTTTCTCCAAATAATGTGTCAATTGTCAAACGAGTGATTGTGAATTGCTTCTGTTGCCATATATTCAAATCTTATTAGCCTGGGGGCAGTCAGTACCAGTGGCAAGCTCTGGTAGGGGTGTGCAGCCAGCCAGGCCTGGGGGGGGGGGGGGGGGGGGGGCAGTACCACCAGACAGCAGTGGTAGGGGTGTGCAGCCAGGACTGTGAGGGGCAGTACCAGTGCACAGCTCTGGTAGGTGTGTGCAGCCAGGCGGGGGGGGGGGGGGGGGGGGGGGGGGGGGGAGGGAGGTAGTACCAGTGGACAGCTCTGGTAGGTGTGTGCAGCCAGGCCTGAGGGCAGTACCAGTGGACAGCTCTGGTAGGTGTGTGCAGCCAGGCCGGGGGGGGGGGGGGGGGGGGTACCAGTGGACAGCGCTGGTAGGTGTGTGCAGCCAGGCCTGAGGGCAGTACCAGTGGACAGCTCTGGTAGGTGTGTGCAGCCAGGCCTGAGGGCAGTACCAGTGCACAGCTCTGGTAGGTGTGTGCAGCCAGGCGGGGGGGGGGGGGGGGGGGGGGGGAGGGAGGTAGTACCAGTGGACAGCTCTGGTAGGTGTGTGCAGCCACGCCTGAGGGCAGTACCAGTGGACAGCTCTGGTAGGTGTGTGCAGCCAGGCCGGGGGGGGGGGGGGGGGGGGGTACCAGTGGACAGCTCTGGTAGGTGTGTGCAGCCAGGCCTGAGGGCAGTACCAGTGGACAGCTCTGGTAGGTGTGTGCAGCCAGGCGGGGGGGGGGGGGGGGGGGGAGGGAGGTAGTACCAGTGGACAGCTCTGGTAGGTGTGTGCAGCCAGGCCTGAGGGCAGTACCAGTGGACAGCTCTGGTAGGTGTGTGCAGCCAGGCCGGGGGGGGGGGGGGGGTACCAGTGGACAGCTCTGGTAGGTGTGTGCAGCCAGGCCTGAGGGCAGTACCAGTGGACAGCTCTGGTAGGTGTGTGCACCCAGGGCTGCCAAACACAGACCCCATTTTGACCAAAAACCAATAAAATGAATTTTTAAAAATTATTTTATTTTATTTATAAATAATTAATAAAAACCAAAATAGGTTTTAAAACGATTAAATTTTAGACCAAAATATGTTTCCCTTAGGAGGCCAATTGACCACATTTGAAAAATTGAAAATAATGTAGAGTGGATCCCGTTTCAGACTCTTCAGCTCAAAAAAGAAGGATCCTATTTTAGGGCTAGGGCTAGAAAACACACCCCAAAGGACAGCAGCACATACACAGTCAAAATGAAATAAGGGGAGTAAAATTATTTTTTTTTAATCTGGCTGGCTGACACTTGCCATACTTACACACAGAAATGTAGAACTTTAATATTTGTGTCAATGAAAACAGATTTGTCTTAATCACACTTTACACACATTATATTTGTCATAAGAATAGCTAGAATCACAGTCTATTCACACATTATATTTGTCATAAGAATAGCTAGAATCACAGTCTATTCACACATTATATTTGTCATAAGAATAGCTAGAATCACACTTTACACACATTATATTTGTCATAAGAATAGCTAGAATCACAGTCTATTCACACATTATATTTGTCATAAGAATAGCTAGAATCACAGTCTATTCACACATTATATTTGTCATAAGAATAGCTAGAATCACAGTCTATTCACACATTATATTTGTCATAAGAATAGCTAGAATCACAGTCTATTCACACATTATATTTGTCATAAGAATAGCTAGAATCACAGTCTATTCACACATTATATTTGTCATAAGAATAGCTAGAATCACAGTCTATTCACACATTATATTTGTCATAAGAATAGCTAGAATCACAGTCTATTCACACATTATATTTGTCATAAGAATAGCTAGAATCACAGTCTATTCACACATTATATTTGTCATAAGAATAGCTAGAATCACAGTCTATTCACACATTATATTTGTCATAAGAATAGCTAGAATCACAGTCTATTCACACATCAGTCTAGTCTGGATGTCAATGTGGTGTCTGAGTGGAGACTGTAATTAAGTGTAAATGGTAACAAGACTGTACTAAGGAACAAGATTAACATCAGTATGGTAGAGTTAAAACATTTAGTCAGATATATTAAAGTTTGGGCAGGGCAAGGTGGACTCTAACCGACTTAGCAGTCGACTATCAGTGTCACTTTGTGTGATTTATGACTGCATATATACAATAATCTAACTTGCAACAATGCTGCACAAAACTGTTATCATATGTTACTAGCATGTGTTGGAGGATTGGCTAGAGCCTCAGTCATATACGATATGTTACATGTACTTCAACTACACGCTGTATCATGTATTTTTTCTTCATGAAATCAAAATATTTATATGGGTTACGCAAATTTCTATGGTCGATACAAACTGGTTCAATGGATTGAGGTGTTCTTCAGATGATGAGGTGACTCACATATGTTAATTGTTATACATGTAGTGATTAGCCTGGTCTATTACACAGTGTTCTCAGTGTGAGTAGCAGCAGGCATTTACAAATTGCTACACTCACTCACAAATACATGTTAACTTTACATTTGACTTTGGAATAGAGTAAAATAGTTACCATGGAAGCAAAGCTTCACCAATCCAAATGAAGGACCTTCGGCTCATGTTCGACCCCGGTTCTTCGACAGAACAATAGCGCCCTCATAAAGGTTAGAGAATTTTTTTAATTCAGCCGCCGAGGGCGCTAGTTATTCACCATGTTCCGTACCGCGGAACTGTACAAGGTGGTATCATAAATGTTGTTATCAATCATTTATATTTGGCACCTCGAAGTGTGTCATTTATTTTCATATGTATGTCATATACCTTTATATGTGCATCACTTTCATAGTGTATCGTTTGTCTTACGTGTGTCTAATTTATTTTCATACGTGCTTCGTTTGTCTTATGTGTGTCAATTATTTTCATAGAATTCATAGAAAAATATTTTTATCATGCAGCATTGTAAATTTATCGCCTAATAGCGCCCCCATAGATTAATATTTGTATAATGTGTAAATATGTGTACGTGTGTAATTTATTGTCATATGTACGTCATGTACTTAATATATGTGTGTCCACAAAACCACAAGTTTGCATCAAGTTCGTATATGGCAGATAATTGTCATTTACTATTTGAATAGAACAAATGGTTCATAGTTTCCATCTGAATTAAATTCTCATTTCTAAGTCATCCAAACTGTTCAAGTATGATTATAAATTAAAAGTATCACCGCATTGTATACATATACTTACTTTTTTTTTTTTTTTAACCGACTTATTTTTAAGGTGTTATGATGAGCAGCAAACAAATAATAAGGCTGCGATCAGAATTTACGGTGGGGGGGGGGAGCCGTGGGGAGAAATGGGGGGGGGGGGCATGAAAACAATTGAGAGTTCAAAGGTGGGCTGCGAAAATTCTGATGGTCTGAAAGGCCAAAGGGTGGGGGCAAAATTTTTTGCTCATGATTTGAACCAAATTAAACTTCATGAGCGGTCGTTTACTGAGTACGTAAATTAAAAAATTTCTCACAGGTTCACCGCAATACATTCTAAAACCTATATTCACTGATGAGGCAGCATATGAGATTACGTTTTTTTGGTGAGTCTAAATTATTTAAAATACAAAGAAGTGAGACAAGGGTTGTAACTGGATTTGTTGTTGCTTATCTGTCTTATCTGTGGCAAAACTTTATCAGCACACTATTGTTTTTCTTTTAATTAAAAAAACAACAAATGAAATATAAACTTTGTCATATATTTGTGTAAAATACTGATATAATTATGTATAAATGTAAGAAATTCCTTCTACAAAAACTGTTTTTGCAATAAAATTTGAATTAAGTGGTGTAAGAAATTTTGAACATATTACATTTACTGTATACTGTAAAACAACTGGTACTTGTACAGATCATAAAACTTTCATTACCCTGAAAACTTCAACCCTGCATGCAGTCAATAACATCAGCCAAACACTTAAAAACAATAACATCTAAAAAAATCACATATTGGTAATATCCACATCAAGTTATCATTATAATTGGTACAGTGGATTTTGACTTTCAAATTTATGTTGTTCATGTGTGTGTGCGCGCGCACGCACACACACACACACACACACACACACACACACACACACACACACATACATATGGCTCATGGCGGAATGCTCTTAATAAGTATTCTTACTGAAATGAAGTTGTTTTGTAAGTACCCTAATAATCATTAATAATACAATTGTAGCAATATAAATAATATAATTTCCTGTCTTTAATACCCACCACTTCATGTATATAATGGAAACGGGGGTGGGGGTGGGGGGTGGGGGGGTGGGGGGTCATCCCAATTTCTAAAGTCAGGTGGGGGTCATTGATTTTTCCCCTGCAGAATGGGGGCCAGTTGAATTTCCACTTCTTATCAACCAATTCCTCCGACCCCCCCCCCCAACCGTAAATAATGACGGCTCCCTTAGTCTGTGCAAGGTACGCCGTCACAGGGCGCCCTCACACGTCAGTCAACCCCTTAGTCTAGAGCTGGCCCAAGTTGAGGACGGAGCGACACGACGTATCTACTCCACACCACAGGGGCTTGTAATATTTCATAGATTGTTGTTTTCTTATTGCTTAGAATGCCGTTTTCTTAGGAAAATATCGTACGAATCTTGCTGCTGCAAATGTATCAATCTCTATACTACGAAGAAAAGTCTCTTCCCCTTACATGTAGGAATATATAGTAATCAAAAGGTTGTTATATTTAGTCTGTAGACCTGGAAAACAACAATCTATGAAATATTACACGCCCCTGTGCTCCACACACCTTCGACCCATCCATGGTGCATAAACCTTTACGTCATCAGATACCTCGATCTGACTAGACAGCAATCATGGGATGGAATTCTGTGCAGAAATTTCACATTCTTTTGACCAAACTGAGAGGTCGAGCTTAGGGTCTGGTCAGTTTCTCCAGCCTGGGGGGGGGGGCGGCGGTGGATCCTTAAATCAGGCCGACAAAAAGTCACTGACCCCCCCCCCCCGTAAAACCAAAAACAGGCTGACCCCCCCCCCCCCTGATCACTTAATTCTAGAACATGATGACCCCACATATAATATTCACATGTCAGGGAATTTTTGATCGTGACTCAGTGTGGACTGCTTGACTGTCTTGCATCTACTTTATAAGATCCCAGGTTTATAGCACTATCATAATTATAATTATTAACTACACAGGGTAAACATATTCCAAAAGGAGTTTAATAGCATCTTGACAGTGAAAGGTATGGGAAAGCTTGAGCAGGGAATATGTATATGTCTTATGGGGGTCCTAGGGGGTCTTCCCCTAGAAGCCCTATAGGTTTTTACTCTGAAAAGTCAATTTTGAGACGATTCAAACCCTTTCAGGCAATAATTTTCAAGTTTTACAAGAGAGCACCAACATGTAAAAAGCAACTACATATGGGGTTGAAATATTTTTTAAATATAGTTTAATAGCATCTTGACAGTAAGAGGTAGGGGGAAGAGCTTGAGACTGGGATGTGTACACCTCATGTGGGGGGGGGGGGCTAGGGGTCTTCCCCTAGAAGCCCTAGGGGGAGATTATAAATTTATAATAGGGAATTATAAATTTGAGCACTGCTATTCATGATATTCAGATTAAAAAGTGTGACTACCTGGCTGTCCAATCTTTCTAAACAATATATAATATACTCTGTAGAAATGACTTAAAATTACATAATCTTAATTGCCTTCTTTTTCTAAGGTGTAATGTAATGTGTAGTACACAATTTTCAAAAAATAGCTTACTGGAAACTGTTATTAGGAATGGAATTTTTTATGTAGTTAGGTAATGGTCTATACGTAATGGAATATCTCAGACCACAGTATCTCTATAGTGGTCTGAGATAATATATATGAATATTTCATAAACAATAATAATTGACCCCACTCCCTGTCAAATGAAAATGACACCACTTTTTGCAACCAAGGGGCCTTTGTCCCCACTTGTTGGAAACCTTGGCAGAACACTGCCGTCTACCCCCCACCCCCACCCCCTTTGTTACGTTGGAGCAGCATGTGTCTTTCATGGTTGAAGTCGTTGAGGTTTGATGGAGGGACAAGGCTCGAAATTAATGCCGTCGCGCGGTACATTTTGCTGCATGTAATAATAGCTCAGAATATTTCCATAATTTTCAAAATTATGCTTAAAATTGGTAAAAGTCATACTGCATTCCTGAAAAACCCCAAATTTCTTGACCAGTTTTTAGCTTTAAATCAGTTGTATCATCGGAGAAATGACCGACTCCGTAATGGTAATGCGTTTCATGACCCATGACATGCATGACCTAGGAAGACGTTCGATGTTTACATTATTACTTTTAAACAGTAAATCCCAAAGGAGTTCTAGAAATATTTACATGTTATCTGATTATTTCAAGTTCACACTGAAGAAAAATGTTTCATAGAATTAATGATTTATATAAATGAAAATTCCTCTAGCACACTGATGACAATCACGCAAGTGTTTCAAAAAAGTTACATACTAAAGTTCAAATTGGATAACTTGAAATTTTTTTAGCGATGTCAATGCCACTTTGATTAATAGGACGAATGTATTAGTACTCCTGATAAAATCACACAATAGTTCATGGCTACAGATATACACCCATCAGGATGATAAGTATTCATCTTCTTACAAAGTTGTTCTATGAACTTGTCAACCTTGCTAAAATGAACTGTAACAAGGATTCAATAAAGAGAAGAGAAAATAAGATGTAGAGAGACTAACAGGACAGAAAGGACAGAGAATAGAACTGAAAAAATACAGATTTTTTTTCTTTCCCCCTTTTTTTTTATTTCGCCCCCCCCCCCGCCCCGCCTGACTATTCCACTGGAGATGAGAAACAACAAAAAAAGTACCATTTACATGTGATATGCGAGGAAACGTCTAAAAACGCAGATTAATGAGTCATACGTTATAAGATAATATTAATGTCACTATTTATTTCGCGACTGAGTGCACAGTTTAACGCTTTGATTGACAATTCATGTTTATCAACTAAGGGAAAAGTCACTTTTTAGTACAGTCTGGTTTTCTTTGAATAACGTTCATATGTCTTCATTGAGCAATCTAAGATTGAAAATCACCAAAGTTGCGCATATATTTAACCGTCAGCAATTGTTATCACATCACCACCTAGCGGCAGCATCAAACACAAAAATAGCTATTCCGAATATATTTTTGTGGCCCTATAGACACTCAACACATTCCTTCTTGTTTCGGCTCGATTTGGTAACACTTTAATTTTTAATTATATACAGTTTTGACCTCTACTAACTGTCAAGGTAAAGTCTAAGGGAAAAAATGTAACAAGTCGTCATACATTGCCAGTATTTTCTCAGAACCAAGGTGGGAAAAATTATCTTTCAGCTAGTATTTCTGAGCGGGAAAATGAATGTTACTGCATATCATATGTATACTGTATGTCTGTGTTCACATATTAGTATATATCTGTGTAAGGGAGCCTTCAGTATTTACAGGGGGGGCGGAGGAATCGGGGGGGTGGTGGGTCACATTTTACAAACCTGTTCTTGGGGGAGGGTCATATTTTGCATTACAATGTTTGGGGGAGGGTAACATTTTACAATCCGTACTTTTGTGACCAAATTGAAGATTCAATTATTGTTAATTTGTTTTGTGTGTTTTGAGATGTAAAAGTGAGATGAGCATTCAACATTTATTTTTACGTGTACTTTACATGCCAAAATACAAAAATAAAAATACATATATTGTAAGAAAATTGATTAATAAAACAATGCATTTTGTTGAGTGTACCATTTCACCTTATCACTAACACTGTCCGTGAATGATGTTGTTAAAATGTGATGGTGATAGTAGTAGTGATGATTATTATTATTATGATGATGATAATGATGATGATGATGATGATGATGATGATGATGATGATGATGATGATGATGATGATGATGATGATGATGATTTAATTTTGAATGTCACACAGAACACGGACAGTGATACATGTACTGACTCAAGTAGTACCAGTGAGTCAGATTAGAGTGACACTGATAATGGCAATACTGAAGGTGAAGGTGATGACGATGACAATGATATCAGGGAACTTTTACAAGTGACCAGATCAGACAGAGTATGCACAACATGGAAAGCACGTTTTAGATACTAACTAGATTGTGTATGATTTTAAGAGAAAGGTTACTAGCCAGTCTTTTACTGTTTGTCACTTTATATGTACAAACTATTGCTGTCTAATACAGAGTCAAAATCATTTAATTTGTATGTATACATATAATGAGAATATTGATTAACGTTCAGTATATGCAATTGTCGATGTCATGGGGAGGGTCATGTTTTACAAAAATGGGACAAAGGGGAGGGTCACTTTTTTACAAATGGAGAATGGGGGAGGGTCATGTGTGATTTCCTCCGCCCCCTGTAAATACTGAAGGCACCCTAAACATTTTCAAAAATAAGATTAAGAGCATCTTGAAAGTGAAAGCTGGGATCCCGGGAGAATTAGAAAGGCTTGAGATGGGAGTATGCCCACCTCTCATGGGGGGGGGGGTACCTGTCCTCAATTTTTAGGCTATTCGGGCCCTTTTGGGTAATAATTTCAAATCTTCAAAAGTCAGCACCAACGTGTAATTGTGTAATTAACTACTACATAGGGTTAAAATGTTTTTTTTTTTAAAGTTTAAAAGCATGCATCTTGACAGTAAAAGGTAGGGGGAAGAGTTATGAGATGATATCAACTTCTCATGGAGGTTCTAAGCGGGTCTCCTCCTCTAAACTCTCCGGAGATCAAGTTTTGTCTCTTGAAGCCAATTTTTATAGGTTATTCAGACAATAACTTCCAAGCTTTACAAGACAGCACCATCAAGTATCAGAAACTTACAAGACAGCACCATCAAATATCAGAAACTTACAAGACAGCACCATCAAGTATCAGAAACTTACTAGCTATAAGCTATCTTGCGGGAGTCAAAGTATTGAGATCAACTTCAATGATTTGTTAGTTGTCAATACATTTATTTGTCATATATTGGATTTCTTATTTCTCTTCACTTCTCATGTGTCAACTTTTTTATATCGCCATTTCACTGATTCGCTACTTCGCTGATTATATAACTAACCGATAAACAAGCTTAAGCAACTAAGACAGTGGTTAATATATCATTGCTGAAGACACTGGTAGCAGTTTACTCAAGGTGGTTCTTTCTATTCTCTGTTGCGCATCTTACCAACCAGTATTACTGTAATGTTTACGAAAAACACATGAATTATATTAGATATATAACTTGCAAACTTGCAGCATTGTACGTACGCTTATCTTATCTCCACCTTGCTACAGAAAGTGTTATTCGAAACATCGGTCATTTTACTAATCTCAGGGATTGTTTGTATGCCCTCTTTTCGATCGAAATGTGAGGTGCAGGGGGCGCATTTAAACGGGAGAGGGCGCTATATAGAGATGTTATTAACATACCGGAAGTGGGACTTGACTTTTTTGCAAAACTGTCAGAGACGATCTCGCTCTCTTTTTTGCGATATTTCCACGTTACTATGCCTAACTGGTACTGCAATGCACCAGGATGTGGTGCAAGTGTAAAGAAGAGGTTGAAACTTTACAAATACCCATGGATGCTAGGTGTAACTTTCCATGCGTTTCCAACGATGAGAAAACGTGGGCTTCGATATCAGTGGATTCGGATGATGCGACGTGCTCCAGAGTGGAGACCAAACAGATTTTCCCGTGTCTGCTCACGTCATTTCGTTGGGGGAGGAGGTCCAACGGTAGAACATCCAGTCCCTGAACTATTTCAATACAACAATTGGAAGGAACCCCCTATCATGCGTCGAGTTAGTGTGGTCGAAAAGCTTGAACTTCATCGACAAACATACTTCCAAGCCTCTCAAGAAAATGAAGATGGTAATGAAGATGAGGATAACATTTGTGAAGTACCAGACTCCGAAGTTGATATGTTTGCTGAAACTTATTATGACGGTGTCAGTACTGAAGTTGAACTTCAAGGAGATGGAATGCAATATTACAGTGAGTATTTTAAGTGTTATATACTGTACATACACCCATCTTTAGTCTCATATCTCCCGTTCTTAAATCATGATAAGTTGTTGTTTGTGTATGTCAAAGTTAACCATTGATGGTCTGATGGTGATAGTTGGGATGTCAGTAGTCCAAGGCAACTCTGACATACAATTATTATTAGGTGATGAGATCACACTTCTAAGTCAGACTGATATATATATATATATATATATATATATATATATATATATATATATATATATATATATATATATATATATATATATATATATATATATATATATATATATATATATATATATATATATATATATATATATATATATATATATATTAGTTTATTCAATGTTGGCACAGCGAAATGACGCCAAACTTATCCATGGAGCTTTCTCCATCGTCAATCTTTGGTAATGGTGGCAGGGGTTAATAACACAGTAGTTTTAGATGTAACAATTTTGGAATCATGCTGTTAGCACATGTTGAGTGAGAGGTGAGAGTCCTACATGCTGACATGTACATGTAAGCCATTGTTCAACTGCTCTCAGTAACACATTTTCACCATGAAGTTGAAAATTATAATTTATAGCAATAATTATGAGCTAAGGAAGATTCTTTTGGTTGATATGTGAGGGTCAAGACTTCTAAAGAACCTTTGTTTGGTATATTCATTGACTAGATAATGAATACCAACCTCTATTTACCTGAATCTCTATTTACCTGAATCTATCAACCGATTTTAATAGAAATCTTATATATATATATATACACAGTGTTTCTGCTGCCCACTCGCCAAATCGCAAAATGTGAATAAAATCTGCATTTGGCGAGAATATTTTGATACAATTAGCCAAACTTGCGAAGCCAATTTAGAATAGGGCACCAGAAAATCTATGCGTAATGCTTGTGGTTTCTTTGTCGCAATGTGGAACATCCGTAATTTAAACTAAATTGTATTACATTTAGAAGGAAGTGTACACATTGTGCGTTCATCAAAAGTTAAACAAATCATAAAATTGTTACATCAGTAATGCAAATAACGTCCCATCCAACAAACTTGTAAGTTCCGTTGTGTAAAACTTTCAGCATCTGATCATGCGATCCATGCTTGTAAAATTTGATCAAGTAGTTCGTAACATGCAAGGGGCAATGGAAGATGAGTCATCTTTATTACTGGGCCCTTCCACTATGCAGGAGAAATGTTAACTCGTAATACATGAAGATATTCGTTTATTCTTGAATGATATATAATGTGCGAATAGGACGAAGAGAATGGTGTAGTGAACAGTAAATTCACATAATGCGTTCGATCTAGTAACGAAGCTCAAAAAGAAAAAGTTTCATTTTTAGTGAGAATGAAATGGTGACGTGGCAGTTTGAATTTATAAGTGAAGTTTTCAGCATAGACTGTCCAACGATGTGGTCCATTTGATCATCATTTCACTCGTGAGGGAAGATGCTTCACCGTAATGGCCGTGCTATCGATGGAAACCCTTTCTCACCACATCTGTTAATAAGTAACCAATCAAGTGGATAAGTAATGATAACATCGCATAGTTTCTAAACTACCCAAGACGTGTTCTCCACGTCAGGTAATGGTCAGGGGGTACATGAAACTGTTGAAACATTATGCATACGATGGGTCATATTCAAATTTCACATGTCACACTGCACATTGAGATTTAGCAAATAGTTACAATGAGACCTGATTAAAACCTCGCAGTTTGGTGCTACAACTTCGAAGCAAAGATGAGAACCGTATGTTTGCCAACATGACATGAAAAATGCATGTAAATAAACAGAGTAAAAACATACAATTTTGCGTTATTGTCTTTACTTATATTGGTTATTTTTATCGCAAAAGTTTGGCTAATTGAAAGTCTGGTTTGGCTAATAAAGTTTTAAGCAAATTAGCCAAATTGCTAGTAAATGTTTTGACTCAGAGGAAACACTGTATATCTATATATACATACAAATGTATGTGTATATGTGTGTGTGTGTGTGCATGTGTGTGACTTGATGAACAGGTAGTAAGTGTACAAAGTCGGCCTTATACATGTATATATAGGTATATCTAGTTATTTATTTATTTATTTATTTATTTATTTATTTATACCCAGAGATATATTTAAAGTAAATTTACAGTAACATTAAAACATGTACATTAAACTACATGTATACATGTATATACGATGTGGGAAAGGTTGACAAAAATTAGTTTTCTTGCAACTACAGTAGTGAAGTCCACCTTCTGTTATAATCTTCGGCATTACTCAGTTGTGGGCAAAGCTGATCAATTTGAATACATATTACATGTACATGTACAAGCTTTGAAAGAACAGACAAATATAAAATGTTGACAAATCTAGACATAGCAAAGAAAAAGAAGACTAAAAGGCAAACAATAGACAAGATTAAACAATTATACATAATTTTAAATAAACAACAAATGAAAAGTAACACAAGACTCAGTATTTACATAATGTGAATATGATCAGGGAGTATGGTAATAGTATGTTGATTAGAGATGTGTTTTTTGAGTTCTATTTTGAAATGGATTCTGTTGATAATGTTGTATATATTGACTGGGTTACTATTCCACACTTTGTCACCTGCATACATGTACTTGACAGTGAACTGTAGGTATATTCACAGGGAACCTTGCACATCTTAGCACTAGGGTGTGCACATCCTAGTGCTAGGATGTGGCCACTTCCTAGTGCTAGGAAGAAGAGCACAGCTATGTACCAGCTGTGTGCCTCACAGCCCTGTTACAGGGTATATTTTTTCACAGCCCTGGTACATGGTTGTGAAAAACATGCCTGTTGTACATGTATGGATATGGAATATCCATCTGTTCCATGACTGTTTTGCACATCCCAGTACCATAGCTGTGTACTGCACACCTAGCACACAGTTGTACACATACATGTAACAGCTATGGTGGAATAATACCCTGTAGCAACCCTTTTGTTCATATCTGACTAGCATTGCTCATATAGCTGGTACATGGCTGTGGGAAATACCTAATTACAGCTATGCTCACATAGCTGGCACATGGCTGTGGGAAAAAGCTCTTGTTCACGGATGTTGTGAAAACCTATGCTGCACTGATATTTTTCACATCCATGTTACAACTTACATTGATGTTGACATACCAGTTACACATTTGTCAAATCTAGGTATGTTACACCAAGTGTGTTGACCAGAGCCATTACAGGGATATTGTACACATAGCTAGTACAGTCCCGGTGGCTCCACTGATCTCCTGGCGTCTGTCTGTTTGTCTGTGTCTGTTTGTGGATGTGTGTGTGTAAACAACTTAAATTGAAAAACTGCTGAACCGATTGCCATGATATTTGATGGGTGTATTACCTTCGATGTCTAGTTGGGAAATTGTTCAAATCAAAATGATCTTACTACCGATGTGTGATTTGGGTCAAAAAATGTAATTTTTGGTCAAAAAATTTACTCAAGAACTACTGGGCAGGTAATTCTGAAATTTGGTGGGAACATTCTTAGGGGTGTTTAAGCATTCAAAAAATGTTTGCAAATGTACCTAGCAACAAGACCACGCCCATAGCAACAGCCAAACAGTGAGGTATTTCACAAAGATAACCACTGGGATTAAAAGACAATTGAATAAGCATTCAAAAAATGTATGTAAATTTGCCTAGCAACAAGACCATGCCCATAGCAACAGCCAAGTCATCACATATATTACAAAGATAACAACAGGAATTGATAGGCAAATGAATAAACATTCAAAAAATGTATGCAAATATGCCTAGCAACAAGACCACGCCCATAGCAACAGCCAAATGATCAGATATATTGCAAAGATAACAGGTATTAATAGATAATTGAATGAACATTCCAAAAATGTATGTAAATTTGCCTAGCAACAAGACCACTCCCATAGCAACAGCCACTCGATGGTGTATTTCACAAAGATAATCTTGGGGATGAATAGACAATTGAATAATCATTCAAAAAAATGTATGCAAATAGCCTAGCAACATGACCTTGCCCATAGCGACAGCCAAATGATCACATATATTGCAAAGATAACAGGGGTAAATAGACAAATGAATAAACATTCAATAATGTATGGCTAATCATTCAGCAAATGAACACCCAGCATGGATCAGCATATGGGAAAACATTTTTAAAAACTGTACAGTTGTGCTACGCCATTGGCGCTATTTTTACCTATAGGCTAGGCTACGCACAGTCCCTCCATAGACTCAACAGTTGTTCGTGCCTTTTTTGCTTCGTTTCATCTAAAACAAAGTCGTTGCCTTGCTCCGTAGCACTGAATACTAATGCGTATACGTACTGATAGGAAATGTGAGTGCCAAAGGCACTGGCACTTGCTGACATTGCTAATCAGTATGAGGTTATAGTATTGCTACGAATCGGAGCGAGGCGACGACTTTAGTGTTAGATAAAACATATCAAAAAGGCACGAACGACTTTCAAGTCTATCCCTCCACTGTGGCCTACTATACCATACTATAGTAATGAAATTTGTGTATATAAATTGTGTGATTGTGAGGGTTTCAAATAAAATTCATAGTATAAAATGTCATGTTCCAATTTACTAGTAGCACTTCGTACAGGGGACAATGCAACACACCACTGCCATCCAGAAAGTAGTACATATGAAAGCGTTTGTTTGTGAAACGTAAGTCTACTTTTTCAAAGACTTTCCATGTTTGTCATACATGTAAGTCGTGCATCCATCCATCCAACATTCATACCTGCTGATAAAACGTACCAAACAAGTTGGTCGCAAAACTGAATTTTTGTTAGTCTGGAATTTAGACATTTCACAACACAACATATCGTGAGGGTTTGAAAAGTTCATTGTGCAATCATTGTGCCGACAGTACTGACTTAAACATTGAAGTGAAATGTTGTATTGTGTACGTACATAAGTTGTTGTTTGGAAACTTTCGTGTATTTCAGTCATTTCAACATCCACAGTGTATGTATTTGTACACCACATTTATGGTTACATTTGTAGTATAATGACAAAACTATTTCTTCACTCATACATACATATGCTTTATTCAAATACCTGACAATTTGAAACTAGAAAGACATATTCAACCTAAAAAGACATATCTGGTAAGAATGAAAATCTTACACTTCGTTCGTCCATACGTCAATTTCAATCTGATTTTAATACTTTATTCAATAAATTTTTGTATTTGTGGGTTATGGTTCTCTTCTTGGAGAATGTGGTGGCTCTGAAAAGAGCCTTTTTCTTTGTGTATAGAAAGACAAAAGTGAAAGTTACCCTGTCCAAATAGGTCTGGTCACTTTGAAAAAGGTACGAGCACCTCTTGAACGCAACTCTTTTGTCATGGTAGAGGAGGGTGACGTTGTTGAAACTTTTGCCATTGGGCGTAATTGGAACTACACAATTTTTTTTATTTAAGCCTAATGGTTTATGTCCGAAAAGATGTCAAACATATATTATGTTACCTTTATCTGACAGTTCTGGGTGTCATATTTTTCCTGCATTCCGATTTGACCCGGCAGTTATCTTCTTCCTTTATCTGACAGTTCTGGGTGCCATGTTTTTCATGCCTTCCGATTTGACCCGGCAGTTATCTCCATTGTTTCGCCAATTTGTTTGCTAACTAAAAAGAAAAAAGAAAGCAATAATGTAAACCCATGGTTTGCAAACCAAGGACCTTACTGTATATTGATACACATACCATTTGTTGACAAAGACTAATCAATAATATTGAAAGACTTGAGCACTGTCTTGTATTTAATTTTACCACTGAACCTTACGTACTATGTCTCCATTTTCTCCTGAGATACGCACATTCACAATAGTATCATTACATATGTTAAGTACATTTTAACTACAAACTTTATTGTGCCACGTGCCCGGCTGCTGATGGTGTCTGGTCTTTTTTCACTGATAAATTTGTTGACAAATGCATTTTTGTCATGGCCATGAACCCAAATTCGTGTACCTTGAAAGAAAGATAAAAGAAGACCCCTTACGTCAAATACAATATACATATTTGTTGTTTTCCATTTAACCCAACAGATCCAACATACCTTTTTCAACATAGTAAACATGATAAAATAGTGAGAAGTTACTTCTATTTATCTTGCCAAAGTATCCCATTCCAGAAACATACTTTTTCATTCAGTAAGTATAGTCAATGTATAATTGTTTTTGTCAACTTCACGTATAGTGTTATTTATCTGCGTCCTTTATACTCAATCAAATTATCACATGAGTATTGTGACCGACAAGTGTCTTGTCTGTGGTCTAAGCAATTTATCTAAATTTACAAAAAATTCTTTTAAAAATATTACACAGTCCCGACTTTCCTCCCACATTATATTAAAGTCTGCTATCGTAGACATCACATTGTAACTGTATTTCAAAGCATTCATAATATTTCAAGATATTTTGCTGTTGAATAGAAACTTACCTATATCATCTGTCCATTCATAGAATTGCTGTACTCCCAGCACTTCATATATCTGTGAACACCTATCATCCTCAAATTCTTTGTGGATGCATTTATGAGAGCTGAATGGGAAAAAAGAGCATCTGTTTTCATAGCAAATTCAACAAGGAAACAATTCATCGCGTGACATTCAGACAAAGACCACTACCCCATCTCTCTCTCTCTCTCTCTCTCTCTCTCTCTCTGTCTCTCTCTCTCTCTCTCTCTCTCTCTCTCTCTCTCTCTCTCTCTAAATATGTGTGAAATTGACACTCACATGTCACCAAGTACAACTACATCAGTGTTACTTGTGTTCTTCCTTGTGCCATGTCTTGCATCAGATATTACATCGATACCAGGATGAGTTCTATCTTCAGAAGCAATTTCCTGTGTAATGAAGTATTTATATCGTTCTTATAATTTGCTCAACAATTTGAGTCATGTCACCATAAATAAGATTGTCTTCTAACTTCTAACATGAGGGGAACATCGCCTTTACCGGCAAAGTGCAATTCTTGCACTTTCCTATCAATCCTTATCAGCTCATTACCATAACTAAGTGTTTGCTTTTTGTAATTACATCTGATAAGCCTGAGTCGTCGCTGGTACAGGTAGGTCAAGACTGAAATGCTGTCGACCGAATGTGTGCAAGTACTAGTGAGTGTGTTACTCTGCCGTGAGGCACAACTGGCTTGGGTGAAAGGTCACGATCCGATCGCGATCATAACATTAGGATACATCGTGCACCGTACATTGACTATGATACATTTGGTATATGGACATCAGATATGGGAATTTGCTATTTAAGTATCTCTGCTTAATTTTTCAAAAAAATCATTTAACTAACTATGGAACGAGAAAAACTTTAGTTCCGAGTGCAAGGTTACTTTCAAGGAGTAAATCATTTGAGTCAAGGGACGTTATCAGCTGTTACAACTTTTATAATCCTATTACAGTTGACATTGCAAACAGATTTAGAGATTGTCAACAACCCAACTTGCCTATTGATGAACTCGGGTTATCCGTAGTTTGGTTTTACCGAGGCGTTTCTGACATGATCAATCTTGTACCTACTTCGAAAAAAAAAATGGTAAAGCATGTATGGAATGCCTATGGCAAGGGTCTCACCTTGCGTAATGCATCTTCCATGGATTCTTCGGCTGCCTCATGTATTCGTTCTGCATAGTTTGCAAAGAACTGTAAAAAAACATTACAGGGGTCGAAATAATGAAAAAAATTGGCTTGTCCACCAGGCAAGTAGAAAACAAAAAGTACTTGCCCCAATCAAAATGTGCTTGCCCATTCCAAATAGTGGGGTATTTTTTAGTGGCGTACAAATGCACTGTTGTGATTGATTGGTCTTTCTCTTGTTTATTGTCAAAAAATGTCACTTTGAGAGTTTCTGTGGGTACTGAAAAGTTCTCTCCACAATAAACAGGAGTCCTAGATAATATTAATTTTCATGGCCTAATTAATATTCATACTATAGCATAGCATATAATTTTTTTTCACCTGTAAAAAGTAGTTGTTAAGTTTTTCAGCACTTTCATAAGCTATCAATATAAAAAATGAATATTTATTTCAACACATATAAAATCTTTCTAAGTGTTTCTTATTGCACCATGTCAATGTATTTTCTTTCCTTCCTCATCCACACCACCTATTTTTCTCCCAGAAAATTTGCGGTTTATTCAAACACCCAAAACCTGAAAAATCATGCTGTAATTTACTATTGATGAAGAATATTCAATGAGTCACTGGTCATTCCAGGTATGTTTTTTCGATAAGACTGAGGGTAAACAAAGTACATCAAGGACAGCTGGTCCAGATTGTTTTGAAAAGTGGTCAGTCAAGAAAAACATCTTCTCAATATTGCTACAATGTTATGATTTTCCAGACTTGTTGGCACCATTGTTATACATTGTTATACATGTGCAGTATGTAATAAAGTACAGCATGAACACAGGCAAAAACACATACCTGATCAATAATCATAAGAAATTCTCCTTGCCCCTTGGGACAAGTACTTTTCAAAACAACTTGCCCAAGCCATGAAATCACTTGCCTGTGGGGCAAGTAAAAGGCCATTATTTTGAACCTTGCATTATGACCGTCACTGTGGTTTGAAATTGTCTTACACACTCTCATGTATATATATTGTCCACCAATTTGCATGTTGCTGTGTTTGTGTGTCAATGTACACTTACATCTATTTCTGTACTTCTCTTTGGTAATTCCCATATTAGCTGCACTTATTATTACTTCCAGGGCTTGAAATTAACTTTTTTAGTTGGTAGTCACTTTGACTACCAATTTTTAAAAATGGTAGTCAACAGGGAAGATTTGGTAGTCATTTTTTTTTTCCAGCATTTAATAATTTATGCATAAAACATTAAGTAATAATCGTTCTGGTAACACTTGAGTTTTCTTCATAAAATTAGTGACATTCATATTATGCAAACACTTGACCTGTGCTCCAAACACAAGGTGAGTATCATAGAAATGATTATTGTGTGTACCAAGCTCTTATTTTGCAATGTCCACTTGGAAACCTCAAACTGACACACATTTAGGTATAACACACACATAATAAATATACTCATATTTTTAAATCCATTCAGTGACACACACACACACACACACACAGAGTTACTGAGCGATTTACAGAAATAAACTTTAAAACACATTAGGTATGTTAAAATTCATTGATCCTGATAATTTTATTCATTTACTGACTGACTGACTGACTGACTGACTGATTGATTGATTGATTGATTGATTGATTGGTTGATTGATTTACTGTTTCATTGTTTCTACCCATATCCACAAGACGTCAACATTGATTCACAGTTGTAACTTCAAATGTCACTCACTAGCTAACTACGTTTGGGATTGCAACACTTTATCTCATGAATGATTGATGGTATCTAATTAGAATGACAAACGTGCATAAACAAATTCATCACGTGGGCTGGCATGTAAGCCAGACAAAGTTACAGTCTGTTGACAGGCAATGTAGTTAGGCCAGCGTACTCACTTTGGAAATTTCAATAAAAACAAATAAACTTTTCACAGTTCGGCGAAATCACTGAAAGGTTTTTCGTTTTTCGCAATATAGTACGCGGTTCTGAACAAAAAGCAGATGATTCACTCCGTGGACAAATGGTACATAACATAGCATTTTTGTTGTCATCAAATTTCAACCAGGTTTCCCTTCCATTAACCCATGATTTGTTGAATTTCCTGATAACTTTAGCCTTTTTCGGGGCATTTCCACCATTGCTGTTATCAACTGTTTTGTGTTTTTTCGCCACATTATTGGCATCCACTGAAGTGGCAGTGGCATCATTTTCAGCCATTGCTCCCCCTTGACTCGTGTCCCCTGATGTCTCCTCCGCTAACTTGGGCTTCGATTAACGACGGAAATGATTCAAAATACTCATTCTTCCAATAAACTGTGGTATCATACAATATTATTGAATGACTATTACACTCGCAATTAGTGGCGGGAGAATGACTTTATTCCGTATATATATTCTCCTAAGTTTTATATAATGTCGTTTGCAACAGTGAGACATGGAAAGGACAATGAAACAGTCATGAAATCAAATAAAGTGTTGCGTTTTTGACTAGATACTATCGCTTTGTAATATCACATATAATATCAATAAAAACAAATAAACTTTTCACAGGACGCTGAGGTCAATAACGTCGATCAGACGCATGTCGTTGTCCTAGACAAATGTAAACAATGGTAACACGTAAACATTATTCCACAAAACTAGTTGCTGGTAAAGTTTAAACTAGTTTCTTCCTTTGAGAAACTTAACCACGTCATGATCGAGTATACATCTCCCTATTCAAGTTCATACATCATCGTCACTACTGTTTTGTTCGCCTCGCTGACTGTATGGTAAAATATCAGGTCGATGCCTACATTGGCCGCCATGAAACCAGCGTCCAATGGCAGGTCTTGGGTCAAATCTTTCAAGTTGTGGTCCATCCAGCGAAATTCTGATCAAATCCGACAGTGTTTCTGTATTTAAACCTGCACGCCAGTCTGATTTTATGCGCCCGTGATTGAGAAGCCTCTCTCGCATTCACTCGTGTGAATGGGAATTAGTAGTACAACCTTTACAACTGACATTACATTACGAAATTCAGGTTGATTTTGTAGGAGAATGTGTTGCCAAATATCTAAGAAATTCAAGTCCGGATTAACAGCCAAAATTCCGGTTACAACGTTTTTCAGGCCCGTCCACTCCATGATTACTTCGTCTTCATTGTAGTTATCTTGCTGGTGAAGAAGGTCTTGAAAATGGGCGACTAGAGTAATTACGTGGTCGACTCCGTAATTTCGTAACTGTTTGTGGTCTCTCGGCCAATTAGTTGGGTCGAGTACTTTAGTTGCGACAAGGATGGGATCTTCGTGGAACGAGCGGAACGAGTGTAAATGTGTGTTTATCTGTTCAGTGCACCCATTTACAAGTCTGACTTTCGATTGTATGTTCAATGGAATCTCGCCATGAAAAATCATTGCTTCGGCTCCATTCGCAGCTAGTATTTTGTTAAATGCAGTTTCGGATGGCCCGGGATTTTCAGCTATCAATCGAAGGCTGTCAATTGCTTGTTGTACGCCATACTGGACACTTTCGAGAGACGTGTCATTTTTCTGGAACAAGAGAGACAGTCGAGAGAGTATTATGTAAACATCAAGCAGTATATACAAAGACTTGACAAAAGTGAAGTCGGTCAGTTTTTCTAAGAAACCTCTTGCCTTACACTTGGAATTGTTGGTATGGTCACTGCCAGGCGCTACGATATCTTGCATATGCGTTACAAGCGGTAGCCAGTCCCTTATGATAGCATCAATTCCGTGTCTGTGGTGCTCTATCCAACGTGTACCTAACACATTACTAGGTTTGATGATAGTTACTCCTGCAGCTAATGCGGCTTGTTTTAAAGCTGCATAATTACGAGGCGAATTATTATAAAACTTGAAAATGTGAACCAGAAAGTCCTCAATCCTCGCGTAACATGGCAGTTCTTTCAATGCAGATTTTAAGCAAAGTTCTAGTCTGTGCGCCGTGCAGTGAATACTAACTAAATGAGGTACATCTCTGCGTATTCGCGTAGTGACACCTGACCGCTCCCCGACCATGACGGCAGCACCATCAGTGGCTATACCAACCAGATTGTTTTTCCAATCTCCTTCTGGCATTTCCAACTCGCTTTGGAAAGCTCGGTCTATGGCACTAATAATTGCCTCTGCTGTTCCACGCGGCATTGCCTGAAAACCGAGGAAACAGGTTCTTGGTCTACAGCCTTCCAGTATTCGAACGTACACGATTTCTTCCTCAACAACAGAGCAATCGGTGGATGAATCATTCAAAACAGAATACAATTTACTCTCTTGTACCGATTTTTTCAGATTTTCGCGTAATATTTGTGCGATGAAGTTAAGGAAGACAGCTGCCTGTTTGTCGTTTCGATATGTATCACTGACTTTGACATTGTTGCACTCCTGGAGCGTCAAGAGTTCGGCGAAATCACTGAAAGGTTTTTCGTTTTTCGCAATATAGTACGCGGTTCTGAACAAAATATCAAGTGGCTGTAACCGCTTTTGATCCATGTTGACGATATGTGATATTATTGGTTGTGGGTTAGCACTTCTTTCAATGACTACCTTTCCATCGCTCGTTTATGACTCTGACTTAGTTCGTGTTTGCATAATGTTTCAACGCGACAGTTCATACAACCTTGGTCACTAGTAAAAGCAGACGATTCACTCCGTGGACAAATGGTACATAACATAGCATTTTTGTTGTCATCAAATTTCAACCAGGTTTCCCTTCCATTAACCCACGATTTGTTGAATTTCCTGATAACTTTAGCCTTTTTCGGGGCATTTCCACCATTGCTGTTATCAACTGTTTTGTGTTTTTTCGCCACATTATTGGCGTCCACTGAAGTGGCAGTGGCATCATTTTCAGCCATTGCTCCCCCTTGACTCGTGTCCCCTGATGTCTCCTCCGCTAACTTGGGCTTCGATTAACGACGGAAATGATTCAAAATACTCATTCTTCCAGTAAACTGTGGTAACTACAATATTATTGAATGACTATTACACTCGCAATTAGAGGCGGGAGAATGACTTTATTCCGTATATATATTTTCCTAAGTTTTATATGATGTCGATTGCAACAGTGAGACATGGAAAGGACAATGAAACAGTCATGAAATCAAATAAAGTGTTGCGTTTTTGACTAGATACTATTGCGTTTGTAATATCACATATAAGCTACACGTATTTTGTTTATTTTACCAGGCCATCGTTACTCGCTACAAAGTAAGTAATATTGAACACACACATAGCTTTAGACGCTACATTGTCAACTTGTCTGGCCTGTTAGCAGGCCTTCGTATTCGGCAGGATTTTCGTGGTAGTCAAGGGTGACTACCAGTTTTCGAACTTGGTAGTCATTTTGGAAAAACTGGTAGTCAATTGACGCGAGACTACCGCTAATTTCGAGCCCTGACTTCATATGTTTCCTCACTAGATCCAGCAGCATAAAATCCGTGTAACAAACTGTATATGTGTAATAAAAAAATGTGTCTTATTCAATGAAATTACTTACGAAGTCCGGGACGGGGACTTATGGATTGGGTTCCGTCGGTCCATGCGTGTGTCCGTCCGTCCGTTCGGAGCGGTTTCTTGGAGATGCCTTGACTGATTTTTTTGAAACTTGGTACAGGGGCAACATACTATAGCATACATATGCACGTCAATTTGTTTCATGATACGATCCAATATGGCCACCTAGCAGCCATTTAGTTTGTGAATTTTCCCTGTCCAAAGCCATAACTCAGACATGCTTGAAGAGATCTCATTCAAAGTGGTATTAGCACAGTGTGCTATGACATACATGTGCATATCCATTTTCGTCGTGATACAATCCGATATGGCTGCCTGGCAGCCATTTTGTTGGCGCAGTTTTCATGTCCAAAACCATAACCAGACATGTTTGAACACCGTACCTGACCCATCCTTTATTGTTGAATGGTTTATTCCATGACGTCATCTTGAAGAGTAGGCATGTCCCATGTCCAACGAGGAGACACAACATGAGTAGGCATGTTCCATGTCCAACGAACAGACACAACATATCTAAGTCTGTTTGATTTAGGTTCACAAGTGTTGTTGCGTGATCAGAGAGTAGTGATATCAAAAACAACCATATGAGGCCAAATAACATTAAGCAGGTTTGCAAATGACAACATAAACTGCCAGTTCCTTAAAACCCAATCATAGCGGGGACTATGTCATTCCCAATGACTTGTGACATTTTGGATTGTTATGTGAAATATGGGAAACCTCAATCATATGTAATGGTAATGGTAAAGTTATGGTAAAAATACAATACATAACTGATTGAACGGACCATTCAGAGATAAATAAGAGAGCAGGTAACGTAAATCTTGTACATGTATACAGTACTAGCCGGAACTTGGTCACCCAGCTGGCGCGTCTCAGACAAGACGCAGACGCACATGGACACGTCTGATGTCGGTCAGCAATTACGTCTGGTCGCACTATAGCAGAGAGACTCACTGCTATTAGCTCATTAAACAGGGTATTGTCTTCATCATTGTCTTCTGTGTAAATTACCATCTCGCTTTTATTGTTGCACTCGTCCTCTTTCAACTATACTCAAAGGCAAGGAGTGTAGAGCTAGTCATTCTACACGTCCTCGATGTCAAGGCTGCCTTCCGACATTCGTTCACGCTCATTTAGTTCTTGTGTGAAAACGCAAGAGAAAATGAATTCAAACAACTTTTCATCGATCTTAGCGTGCAGTGCATGTAACTTGGAAGAATGTTACTGCTTAGTGTTAAAGAAAATGTTGCAAAATCAAACAGCTTCAAACTAAAGTGTATCATATTATTTTATTGAAACAATCGACATCATTGATGTGTACAATTCTCTTTATTTGTGGTGAAATATAGCAAGTAGTCACATGAGGAAATCGCAACTTTAACACATGACGAAATTGGCTCAGTATTTCGGGAAGTGACGCATAATATTTTGGAACTGGGTGACCGGGTATGGCTACGATGTGACCGATGTTTGGTCACGTCCAGGTGCAACCGTTGCTAACACTGGGCCACGAAGGCCTTGCAAGGTGTTCAATGACCCCATTGACAGGCCCTAAGCAATTAGTAGCACACTGATTATAAGGCCTATCAATAAAACAAATGTGTGGTTCATTTTAGAATTGGCGGGGTCGATAGAATTTTCTTTTCTTTTATTAAATATTTTTTTTATGTGAGTGTCTAGTTCAGGTTTTCCATTGTTTTCAAAATGGTCTCTGTGTTGTTTATTTCATCTTATCAGATGTACAGCCATTACAGATTGGAAGAAGTTTTATTTTGCCTTTTTAAGTTGATGTCAGTTTTCCGCATCCACTATTTCTCGTGAGACTTAACAATTTTTGCGATGTTTATTATTTTTGTAAAAAAAAGTTTAGGGTCGGCCGGCAGTGAAAAGCTAGGTAGGGTCGGGTAATTGGAACCAAATAATTATTTTTAGGCCTAAGAACAATAAATATTCATGAAGTGGACAATAGACAATAGACACGTCGTCAGCAAGGTGAGTGGTATTTTGTTCCGAATTATTGGCAAGAAAGAGCGATATGAAATGCTAGACTTTGCTACAATCGAAACTGAAGCATGGTTTTGATGCGTCAAAAATCACAACACTCCGTATATCAATGTCATGACGGGAATGTCTACATGTATATGCAAAATTTGTTTATTGATAAATTCTCAGTTTTCTATATTACTATGTACACCCCCCCCCCCCAAAAAAAAAAAAATGGGTCATCGAAAACACGTATCGAACACGAAATGTAGTTGCACGGCCTTGACTTATATACACCCAGCTTTGTGGGGTGAACGAACTTTCAACTTTTACTGACGGAATATCAACTTGCAACATATTCCGCTACACAACACTCCATCAGTATCACTTTTGAGTACATCAATGAGCATGAAAAACGTCATGAAAAGAATATCTACATGTATGTACAAAACGTGTTTGTTTATAGATTCTCAGTTTTCTATATAATGTACAGCCCAAAAAATTAAATGTCAAATTAGGTTCATGTTACCATTGCATCGAAAACACTTCTCAAGCAAGAAATGTGGTTGCACGGTCTTGAACTACATACACCCAACTTTGTGGGGTGAATGAACTTTGTATCAACTTTTACATGTACTTACGGAATATCAATTATTAATTTTACCCATCATGCTCTGCGCCCTTCCGGCCCCCTGTATTTGGAATCTTTATTGACAAATTCGAAAACAATTGCAGAAAAAGGGGTTTCAAATTCTCAGACTGGCGTAGATGAAGAACTGTTAAGATGACAACCTTTTACAGAGTGGGTTGACCTCTGTATGTTCTATGTGTTGCTAAACAACTAACAGAATAAACGTGAATAGAAACAATATATATAAACTGTTTCGATTTCCGTACATTAGAAAAGAAGAAGATGGCCATTGATCTACTTTTATTCTTTAATAAATTCAATGAATGCGTAATCTTAGTTTACTTGGTTTGGTATATTTCTTTTTGGAGGGTGTGGATGGCCCTGAAAAGGGCCGTTTGGTTGGTGTTCGCTAAATGCAAACTGTTTATGTGGCCATGGAATGGTCTGCTTGGTAACACACTACGTTACACACTTCGTCACTAGTACATTTGTCGGATCTTCTTTAGTACCCCGAGGCTGCACCGTTCCTAGCAATTACCATTGGCAAGACTTTATAGATGTGGTTGATGTAGTTATTGCAGACCTGCGGGGTCACTGTCTCCCAAAACTCGTAGATGCCATTCACCAGCTCTTCTTTCGTGTACGGTTTCACTGTCTTCTCTAGGTACCTTTTCAGGGAAGCCCACATATTCTCTATTGGATTCAGGTCCGGTGATTCTGGTGGTGATGGCCAGTGGTTCACTTGTTCTGCCTCCATCCACGCTTTGGTAGACTTGCTGGTGTGTTTAGGGTCGTTATCTTGATACAGGCGGTGACCATCTCGATATGCCGACTTTATAAATGGTACCAAGTTCTTGCTTAGAATTTGCTGATAGCCCTTGCTATCCATCCTACTGGTGAATACCATTACCTCTGTTGGCCCACGTCTCGAAATACCAGCCCATACGAAAACCTGAAATACAAAAGGTGGAATGTGCATACGTATGTTACGCTTCAATGTTTACAAAGCGTACCTCGAATGTCAAACATAAGCCCCCAAAATAAACAAACAAAACAATCTGACAGACATCATGTTCATGTTTCCTGGCATTCGCATCCAAGGAAAAAGCTTGGTTGGCCAACTGTGAGTTATTTTCGTCATTGGCAATTAAATTCACGTCATTTATTGGTAAGAACTTTCACTTTCGTGGAACAAAGTGTTAGCTATGAGTGGGACTTGGTCAAACATAGGTGGGATTTTAGATGTAATATAAATACTTACAGATAAAGGATGCTTCGGTTTGGGTCTTCGGACTGCCTGCTCACCCACCTTCCGGTATGTCTTTCTGGTATAGTGACAGACGTCAATTTTACTCTCGTCTGTAAAGATTACGCTCTCAAATCGTTCCTTCTCATGCATCCGCTGCATGCACCACGCCTTCCTCTTCGGTTTGTTGACTTCTTTAATTAGTTGGCAGTACCTTGTATTTTCGCAAACCCAACCAAGCTTTTTTCCAATCTTTGTCATGGAACTTGCTGATGTCTGACAGTCTGGAAATGCCTTGTTAAACTTTCGGGATAGCGCTAAGGCTGTAAGTTCTCTGTCTTAGTAGGTCTCTCTATTGATGAAGTCGTAGTGCTCTAAGTTGTATTTCTTCGGACGACCGATGCGATGAATATCTGTAACTGTGGAGGTCTCTATGTATTTCTTGAAAATGCGGTTGATTGACTGGCGGCAGATGGACACTCCTTCTTCTTCTTCAATGATGGTCTTGATTTCTCTGGCAGTACGACCGATCTTCTTCAAGTTTACTATGCGTTGACGAAGGTCGACTCTGACCTTGGTGACTTTTTTAACACTTTTCACTTCGGACATGGCTAATGACACGGAATCGAAATCGCTTTGAACTGTGAACAAGTAGTTTTGTGATGTAGCCTATATAGATTACTATATATGTATGACTTATACGACCACAGCGGACTGTTTGGTAACACACTACGTTACACACTACTTCACTAGTACATTTGTCGGATCTTCTTTAGTACCCCGAGGCTGCACCGTTCCTAGCAATTACCATTGGCAAGACTTTATAGATGTGGTTGATGTAGTTATTGCAGACCTGCGGGGTCACTGTCTCCCAAAACTCGTAGATGCCATTCACCAGCTCTTCTTTCGTGTACGGTTTCACTGTCTTCTCTAGGTACCTTTTCAGGGAAGCCCACATATTCTCTATTGGATTCAGGTCCGGTGATTCTGGTGGTGATGGCCAGTGGTTCACTTGTTCTGCCTCCATCCACGCTTTGGTAGACTTGCTGGTGTGTTTAGGGTCGTTATCTTGATACAGGCGGTGACCATCTCGATATGCCGACTTTATAAATGGTACCAAGTTCTTGCTTAGAATTTGCTGATAGCCCTTGCTATCCATCCTACTGGTGAATACCATTACCTCTGTTGGCCCACGTCTCGAAATACCAGCCCATACGAAAACCTGAAATACAAAAGGTGGAATGTGCATACGTATGTTACGCTTCAATGTTTACAAAGCGTACCTCGAATGTCAAACATAAGCCCCCAAAATAAACAAACAAAACAATCTGACAGACATCATGTTCATGTTTCCTGGCATTCGCATCCAAGGAAAAAGCTTGGTTGGCCAACTGTGAGTTATTTTCGTCATCGGCAATTAAATTCACGTCATTTATTGGTAAGAACTTTCACTTTCATTGAACAAAGTGTTAGCTATGAGTGGGACTTGGTCAAACATAGGTGGGATTTTAGATGTAATATAAATACTTACAGATAAAGGATGCTTCGGTTTGGGTCTTCGGACTGCCTGCTCACCCACCTTCCGGTATGTCTTTCTGGTATAGTGACAGACGTCAATTTTACTCTCGTCTGTAAAGATTACGCTCTCAAATCGTTCCTTCTCATGCATCCGCTGCATGCACCACGCCTTCCTCTTCGGTTTGTTGACTTCTTTAATTAGTTGGCAGTACCTTGTATTTTCGCAAACCCAACCAAGCTTTTTTCCAATCTTTGTCATGGAACTTGCTGATGTCTGACAGTCTGGAAATGTCTTGTTAAACTTTCGGGATAGCGCTAAGGCTGTAAGTTCTCTGTCTTAGTAGGTCTCTCTATTGATGAAGTCGTAGTGCTCTAAGTTGTATTTCTTCGGACGACCGATGCGATGAATATCTGTAACTGTGGAGGTCTCTATGTATTTCTTGAAAATGCGGTTGATTGACTGGCGGCAGATGGACACTCCTTCTTCTTCTTCAATGATGGTCTTGATTTCTCTGGCAGTACGACTGATCTTCTTCAAGTTTACTATGCGTTGACGAAGGTCGACTCTGACCTTGGTGACTTTTTTAACACTTTTCACTTCGGACATGGCTAATGACACGGAATCGAAATCGCTTTGAACTGTGAACAAGTAGTTTTGTGATGTAGCCTATATAGATTACTATATATGTATGACTTATACGACCACAGCGGACTGTTTGGTAACACACTACGTTACACACTATGTCACTAGTACATTTGTCGGATCTTCTTTAGTACCCCGAGGCTGCACCGTTCCTAGCAATTACCATTGGCAAGACTTTATAGATGTGGTTGATGTAGTTATTGCAGACCTGCGGGGTCACTGTCTCCCAAGACTCGTAGATGCCATTCACCAGCTCTTCTTTCGTGTACGGTTTCACTGTCTTCTCTAGGTACCTTTTCAGGGAAGCCCACATATTCTCTATTGGATTCAGGTCCGGTGATTCTGGTGGTGATGGCCAGTGGTTCACTTGTTCTGCCTCCATCCACGCTTTGGTAGACTTGCTGGTGTATTTAGGGTCGTTATCTTGATACAGGCGGTGACCATCTCGATATGCCGACTTTATAAATGGTACCAAGTTCTTGCTTAGAATTTGCTGATAGCCCTTGCTATCCATCCTACTGGTGAATACCATTACCTCTGTTGGCCCACGTCTCGAAATACCAGCCCATACGAAAACCTGAAATACAAAAGGTGGAATGTGCATACGTATGTTACGCTTCAATGTTTACAAAGCGTACCTCGAATGTCAAACATAAGCCCCCAAAATAAACAAACAAAACAATCTGACAGACATCATGTTCATGTTTCCTGGCATTCGCATCCAAGGAAAAAGCTTGGTTGGCCAACTGTGAGTTATTTTCGTCATTGGCAATTAAATTCACGTCATTTATTGGTAAGAACTTTCACTTTCGTTGAACAAAGTGTTAGCTATGAGTGGGACTTGGTCAAACATAGGTGGGATTTTAGATGTAATATAAATACTTACAGATAAAGGATGCTTCGGTTTGGGTCTTTGGACTGCCTGCTCACCCACCTTCCGGTATGTCTTTCTGGTATAGTGACAGACGTCAATTTTACTCTCGTCTGTAAAGATTATGCTCTCAAATCGTTCCTTCTCATGCATCCGCTGCATGCACCACGCCTTCCTCTTCGGTTTGTTGACTTCTTTAATTAGTTGGCAGTACCTTGTATTTTCGCAAACCCAACCAAGCTTTTTTCCAATCTTTGTCATGGAACTTGCTGATGTCTGACAGTCTGGAAATGCCTTGTTAAACTTTCGGGATAGCGCTAAGGCTGTAAGTTCTCTGTCTTAGTAGGTCTCTCTATTGATGAAGTCGTAGTGCTCTAAGTTGTATTTCTTCGGACGACCGATGCGATGAATATCTGTAACTGTGGAGGTCTCTATGTATTTCTTGAAAATGCGGTTGATTGACTGGCGGCAGATGGACACTCCTTCTTCTTCTTCAATGATGGTCTTGATTTCTCTGGCAGTACGACTGATCTTCTTCAAGTTTACTATGCGTTGACGAAGGCCGACTCTGACCTTGGTGACTTTTGCGACACTTTTCACTTTTGACATGGCTAATGACACGGAATGGAAATCGCTTTGAACTGTGAACAAGTAGTTTTGTGATGTAGCCTATATAGATTACTATATATGTATGACTTATACGACCACAGCGTTTCCTCTTTTTATATGATAGGCGCTTCATGTGTGCAGTGATTATTTAATATTGGCATCACACTGAGGCAAAAGAATAATACGGCAAAATGATCAGTGAATATTTGCAAGGCAATTCATTGTTTCATTCATGTTAATGATAAGTAATTTGGTTGGCTGACAAAGGGACATAGATAATTAATTACTTTATGTGTTAAGTAGTGCATTTAGCCACACCTTCAGTATAAACTGATATCGCGGATACGTAGCATGTGATAGGAAACGCTCACACGCGCCTCTTGCTTATGCCAACCATATACATGTATGTCGGGTTTCTCCATCATCATCATCATCATCATCATCATCATCATCATCATCATCAGTGGTGTTTTTGATCTTGTCAGTGTAACAAAAAACATTTTGCAGGGCAGTCTGGGCCATTTCAGTCACCCACTGGTGCAGTCGGTACAATTCTTTTTAATAAATAAATAAAGAACGATGAATGCATGTGTAAAGGGCGAAATTAGTTGTCATTCACACGTACACTTTCACCCGGGTGCAAAGTATATGGCAAAGCGATCGGTGAATATTTACAAAGGCAATTCATTGTTTCATTCGTGTTAATTTGGTTGGCTGAGAAGTGTGCCGCGTGTGAAGAAAATAGTCATCATTCACACTTTCACCCGGGTGAAAAGGTGGGACAAAAAAGAAGAACAGGTACCCACAGGACTAATACTCCTAAACGAGTTGATTAAGCAGCCCTGGTATATAATAAACAGGCTGATCCATTTGGGAAGGGCGCCAGTGCTTCATCAATACTGTCTACCATATGAACTGTGTTCATCCAATCAATGGTTACACACAATTATGAAAAGGTGCATTTCGATGGGTTCAAGACACCACACTAATAGCTTTACGTGGGCTGTTGCAAACTGGCCTTATAATACCATATCGATAATTTGGCACACATTCTTTTCATGTACACCCATTAGTGTTAGAGAATGTTTACTTTCAATTGTATTATATGGCCTGCAACAGAAGTTATTCAGATAATCGTTAGATTTTGTTAGTTCTCTTTTTGGAGAATGTCTTGGCTTTAAAAAGGGTTTAATTAATTACTACATGTGTTAAGCGGTACATTTAGCTGCACCTTTGGAGGACTTCATTTGTATAAACTGATAATTCTCGGATACGTAGCATGTGATCGGAAATGCTTACACGCGCTTCGTGCTTGTGCCAACTACCACATATGTTGGGTTTCATTATCATCATAATCATCATAAGTGGTGTTTTTGATCTCAGGCGTGACCGTAAACCTGACATCATCTTCTGAAAACTCTTTTTGTCTTCCGGAGTCGGGGCTACAAAATCGAATTGACTGCGTGTACCACTGTCACATCCTCACCCTTGTCCCTTGTCATTGACAGAGGGACCGTCCTAGCATGTCGTTCTGACTAATTCTAAGCATGGTTTAAAAACTATAAAATGAACAAACTAGTAAGCGAAACAAAAATTATAAATGCAAAAAATACAGCAAAATTTGAAAAAAATATTTAGGAAGAACTGGTGAAATCTGCTGTAATGAGCTAAATTAAGACAAAAAAAATACAATTTTGATATTTGGAACTGTAAGTACTAGTAAATCGACAAAAAATTGAATTACATGTATCACTGAACCTACAAATACTATAAAAAACTAATCTAAAGTAAATTTTTGTACACTGGTGAAAAAAATCAAATTATCACTGAACCTATGAATACTATAAAAAAACTAACCTATAAGAAATTTTTGTACACTGGTGAAAAAAAATTGAATTATCACTGAACCTATGAATACTATAAAAAAACTAACCTATAATAAATTTTTGTACACTGGTGAAAAAAATCAAATTATCACTGAACCTACAAATACTATAAAAAACTAATCTAAAGTAAATTTTTGTACACTGGTGAAAAAAATCAAATTATCACTGAACCTATGAATACTATAAAAAAACTAACCTATAAGAAATTTTTGTACACTGGTGAAAAAAAATTGAATTATCACTGAACCTATGAATACTATAAAAAAACTAACCTATAATAAATTTTTGTACACTGGTGAAATAAATCGCAAAATTGACATCGACCGGAATTACACAAGAACGTTAGAGTACGACCAAGGCTGTTGAAACAAGCATGTTGAGAATGAGAATGGTGTAAGTGCTGGTTAGTGATTAGGAATGGGACTAGCATGATCTCACAATGAATACAGGTGTTTTGCAACATATGGCACGCTTCTTGTTTATCTGGGTTTGCTGTAAATCTGTATCCACGGTCAATCAACGGCAACACATTTAGTTAGCGTGAAAAGGCCTATGGACAGGAAAATGTCAGTTTTCATTTTGTTGGCTAGGGACACTACATTGTATATTGTGTGTAAATATTTGGCAATGAAATATTTTGTGTTCGATCATAGATGCTTTAGTGAACTGGACCTGTGGTCGAACTAACAATGTTGATTTAAAAAAAAATTAATAGACATAATTAATAGACAGTGAAGTGAACTTTGACCCGAGCCTCTGATATATATATATGTGTGTATTTAGTTTCTGTCCCTCTGTGATATCTCATTTCATCGAAGGAAGAGGGAAGGACGGGATGCCGCACACAATACGAATATACGAAGAGTAAGAGATTGTATTGAGTGCATGTAAATCTTGACGAATTACATAATTATCTTAATTGCGATCCAGATGTAAACTTACACCTCACAAACACAATATATGACTTACGAATTTTATGGAACATATTGTTCCTTTCTGACAAGTATATGGTATGTCAGTTTGTTGACCGTAGTCATGGTCCCTCCTACCTCCATGCGCCTAAAGGGTGACAATGACTTGTTTGTCATTACTGTACCATTGCAAATATTGGTCGGTCGATTAAAAAAATTTATCATCATGTTTTTGTTACTCTGCTCCTTTTCCTCCTTGATGTTTTCTTTTTATGTGATTTTTTTTTGTGTTGATGACCGGGATTGAAACTTTGGGTTGCTCGGGTAATGAGAAACAGAAAAAAATAGGGTCACTCTAATAAATCGAAGTAAGTCAGACAACAATTTAGCATTTCATGATCATCTGATTTGTTAAATTTTACGGTTGAAGAAAAATCAATACAGGCGATCACAAGTACAGGTGATCACGAGTAACAAATACCCAATACAGAACCTCCTTTATTTAGTTGAAGTTTTTGCTATACTGTGAACACTTTATTGTTACATATGACTGGTGGAATTCAAACAATGCAAAGCTCTGTGGGTTGTTCATTCATAAATGGAGAATCACAGGGCAAATATGCTTCTTTCGACATATGGCACACTTCCTACTTTATTAGCCTGGGAAAATATCATTGAAATTTTTTGATAGTCGACGCCACGAAGTCTGAAGACGTGACACTGACAGAAGTTCTATCTATCAACACTTCATAGCAATGGATCGCGTACATTCAAGGGTGGTTGAAGTGTGTATGGAAAAAGGTGTGAAATGATGCTAATATGTTATAAACTGTACAGTCATGTTTACAGCAGTTAGTCTGAACTTGCAGTCAGGATGAGCAACATATCAATTATCATCACTGAAGATGCTTGCGGTGTTTTTTGCCCATTCTGATTGGTATTTGTTCGTTGTAAAGGACACAGAGAGTAGTCGATGTGCCCATAGCTTGGTTTCAAGCAAGGAAGACAGAGTTGATGACAATGACAGTGGCATCGGGCCCAAACTCAACCCTCCAGAAATACCAAGAGAAGTGGACCAAGATGAATGTCCATCCTGTTTTAGTCAACCATACGTTACACAATATACGCAAGACTGGTTTGGTAGTGGCCAAGAAGCGTGCGATGACAACTGGACCATCCGCCATCGTCTTTATCGAAAATATTGGACCATGCTGGACAGACGGAATGTATGGAGTAACCCTCGATATTTAGAAAGGAAACAACAATTGATGAGGGCCGAGGATGTCGCTGTGACTAGGAGAGAGGTCATGCCAACATGTGTGACATCTCAAGTCAGAGGTTTGTATCCAAATTTACCTGGCATACCGTATGTCGGTCATCGTTGGGCATGAGGTAGTTCCTTACACCACAGACAATTAATAGACAGATTCATAACAAACCTCCCATTGTTCGATCATAGCCTCGGTAAACAAAACTCTGTTGTCATGGAAATAACTTTTCAACGTGTGAATCTGCCCGAATTCAATATAGTCATGCATAAATCAACAGACCACACGATATTTCAATGGGAAAGTTTGCTATCCTACTGACAGAATCATAAATGTAATAGATGACTTGCAATATCGGCACTTGAACTCTCATGCGAACTTGAAGCCGACTCAGATCAAATATCGTTGACATGTAAACACATACCGTCTTGTGTTGTCGACCGACACTATATACATTTACATTGTAAACATGTGTTTGGCATGATGCAGATAATTTTCCAGGTCACAGTAGACACTATTGCAACAAACGTTAGTGTTGCGTCTTTTTACGTTGATTGCATGCCACAGGGGTACATGCATGTTATGAATCAAAATAAAAACAATCGACTCCCAGTACCATAACATACATGTACAATAAGACGACGCATTGTTTTCCAAGAAAAATTACAATCATACTGAGGATATTTTATGATGTGAAGCTAGCTTGCCTTCTTATTTAAAACATCATTTTCAAAGCAGTTTGTATGTTTTCTGTTGTACAGGTTCACTTTGATTATGGTACTTGTACCACTGGGGGGGTCGGTGGGAACTCCGCTCCGGTAAATTGATCGGGAACCGTTAACAGCTTGTGTTCAATTTGACATGGGCGATGAATGCATAGACCCTCATTTAAACGTTGGAAATGTTACGACTATTGAATAAATAAAGTATGTACTTTTCTGTCAAAAATCCCAGTGGGTAGGACGAAAATCCCAGAGTGTAACTTTAATACTATAGAGCCATAGAACACAACTTGCCCTATCGTCAGAATTTGTCATACAGTGTGTAACAAATTCCATGTTGCTGCATTTTTAAATCAAATATGTTCATTATATAAGTTTTAGATAATAGGACACCTTAGTGTACCTTAGTGACCTCTTGAATGTTCGTTCTCCTGGCTGCACCCTTCGATCTACTACGGCAGGAGCAAAAACATTACAGCAGCCCGTAGTTAACACGGTGTTTTATGGTGACAGGGCCTTTTCGTCATGTGCTCCACGTTTGTGGAATCGGCTGCCTGTTGCACTCCGTTCGAGTGAAAATTTTAATATTTTTAAATCGAATCTTAAAACATACCTTTTTACTGTATGATTGTTTTATTCACTTTCTCTGATGTATTGTGTTTTAATAGTATCTTAGTGCTGTAAGGCGCTTTGAGATGTTTTTACATTGAAAGCATTTGTTTTTTTAAGAAATAAATATTATTATTATTATTATATATTCATAATTTTGACCGACCCAAACAAGCAAGTTTTACAAAGCAATAACTCTGCTAAATCTTGCTCGATTTTCAAGCTGTTTCTGCAGAAATTGTCGGCTTCCGGTTCAAAATAGTGCTATCGGACCTTTGACCCTTACCAATGACGTGGTGCTGTTTAAACAACAAAACACCAATAGTACCCAAATACGGACTTCGGTAGCTTTTGGTGTAACGTTGAAAGTGGTAGAGACCCTTGTAGCGTACCCGAGGCAAGGATCGAGCTGTTAATCCCCAGATTAACACCTTGAACAATAGCCATTACCAATCTGTGTGTTAGTTGTCTGTGCTTACACAAATCGCCCTTTTCAGGACCACCACATCCTCCAAAAAGAGAATATCATTAACTACCTAACACCTTTACAAACTACAAGCCAAATTTGGTCCATCAGTGTTATTATCTGGACTCGGAAGTATCACCTCATTCAAAACTGGATTTATCGTACATAATATTTTATTACACCATGACGGTTGATAGGCAATGCTTCAAATTTACTTTTTGTAACCGTGTACATGTATATGTAAATGGCACTCTATCACAGTAATAGATCATTTAGAATAACTGTATGCCGGGTCGTGATTTTCAGCTAATCATGTTTATTTGGGAGATAATGTAAGAGTCATTAGGATTAGTTCATTAGTGTGTACTACATGTTGATTTATATCTGTGTAGCATTGTCAACGGCAAAGTTGGCGTACCTTTTAAGATGTCTGACCGAAAGTAATTTCGAGAAATTTGCCTCAAATTTCCATTCTTATTGAAAACGAATGCGGTAATTATATACATCATATATTCATAATGACTTGGTCACAGAACGGTAGATGCCAATGATCGGAACTCGTGCAAAACTGCAGTTTAGCAGGAGCATTGGCTAGGTTGTCACCCCTTCCCTATTGTTTAGCAAAATGACCACAAAGGGTGTGCCGCCGTTTAAATAGGGGAGGTGGGCCTTTAAGTGTAAAGTAGTTTTGCAAGGTATCAGTTTTAGTCCGTAGGCTGTGTGTACACAAACTTCAGTCTGATAATATTCACTTGGACAAAACAGACTTTCATTTTTACCTTCCATAAGGAAGTTTATATATTGGGGTGAAAAGTCTGTGTGTGTGTGTGTGTGTATGTCACCATTTTCTAAAAAACGGCTGGCTGACTTAATTCAAGTGAAATTTCGTAAATGTGTTTCATAGAGTATTGGCAAGAACTGATTAGGTTTTGGTAACGTAATTAATGGTTTTTGGTAATTAGGCTATATCTCAAGAATACATGCTTCAAATTCAATATAATTTGGTGCATACATTTGCGATACCTAAGCACATCTGTCCTGAAAATATTATCGATGTAGCTTTTAGTTTTAAGGTGGCGGTAAAGGCTAGGGCGTCAGCTGAATTTGTATATAAAAACTTCATAAAAACCTCGACACAGTCACTAGAAACTATTTTTCACATGCAAAAAAAATCCATTCATAGTTAGAGGCACTAAACACGGATTAAATATTCCAACATTGGAGAGTTTTCTGTGTAGCTAGGGGGTTTGATACGCCCTCTATGAGGGAAATGAGAAATTCATCCATGCCTATATGTAAAGTCTAAAGACTTTCGAAACGATGGTATAATACTAATAATAATTTGACGGCATTTCGAAACACCACTTTAAAACAATTTGCAAATGAAACTGTCATCGGATATGAAAAAAAACTTACTCACTGCGTAACACTAACGTGTTATCATCTTTTAGTACAAAATGTCACGTTGCACAATTACTAGCCCAAAGTTTGGAGTCCAAAGGTTACGCGTTTATGCATTCAATGATTCATATTTTGGTTGATCATAACACAAATTTGAAAACGCGAAAATTGTTTGACGGATGGCAAAATATTTCATCATGTGGGACACATTACTCAGTTTTTTAACAGTATTAGGTAAATTGACTGCAAACTAACTAACAATTGCGAGTCAAAACTACGAGAGTCAGTCTAAGTACGGTACTTCCGGTGACCTTGCACTATACTTACAAGTATGCGATTTGTTGTGTTCAAGATTTTTCAATGATTTATATCCACACCCTTTGAAAGTATGAACGGCTAAAGCTCTTGGATGATGAATATTAAACTTGTCCTATTTACGAAATCCATCTGTATTTGCCAATTAGCATAGACTCACCGCGACGTCAGTCGCCAACATACAATCATGTGACATGTGCTTCCACGTACATGTACTCTCCCCCGATCGGGCCGGCCTTCGGGTACAGCGACTTGCTCCGAAGTCGAGTGTACTACTACGTGGTAGCGATATACCAATCGAGTCAAGTTTTTGTCTAGTTATAAATTTGTTTGTCAATGACGTCTGTCCAAATCAATATTATTTAAATTATCGTGAAAAATTCAAGATGTTTTTATCGTGTTATTCTGAGTGAAGTGAATGTCAACAGCAATTTACAGAGGCTGAGATATGTATATGCGAACAGGGGCATGTACGTCATGTCAGCAAAGACACGACTACCAAAAACTAACTAATTTGACAGAAGACATGTTTATTTGTACAAAACTGTCAAATCGAAATCAAACTTTTACTATGTGTATTGAACTTAGTTTGATGTAACACATACTGGGTATACAGTTTCTCTTTCGCTTCAAGTTCCAGAGCTTGTTGTTGGTACATGGTGTTGCATATATTTATACAGCATGCCTCTCTCTGACGAAGGCATCAGAGTCCTCGATGAATTTTTTCTTGGATGCTAACTCATGCTTGTTCTTACCTTCTCTGTCTTACTTACTGAGCAAACCATTTTGATATAAAGCGCCGAATCGCGGTAAAATAACGATTTCTTTGAGCATTTAGTGTAAATGTAGCATGTGGTATATATTGCTAAAGAACTCGCTAGTGAACGGACGCTTCGCATGCACAGTGTAGTGTCTATTGTTTACAACCCCTTAGCCTAGCTACATAGTATAACATTCTGGTAGAGGTTTGACATGTGTCATGCTTGAATGGTTTTCTACACCAAACAATCAAGAACACGCCATATTAATAATAATCTAAACGTTTACTCGAGGGCCTAACAGTGTCAGAATGACAAATACACCAGCTGATCAATGCAAAAGAGGTGCTGTAAAAATGCTAAAAATACACGAAAAACATCATTTTTCACACATTGTATCCCTTTTTAAAACCTTCAGATATACGTTGTTACTCATGGCAATGGAATGGCACTTTTTTTGGTCGATAAAACATGATTATAAAAAAATTAGGTCGGTGGTTTTTCGATGTAGCACGTATAGTTCGATAACAAGGATTTGCCAGAGTAGCACTCATTTTTTTTACTGAAATTTACAGTTTTAAACATTCATTTAGAAAAAATGAAGATGAAAATCGACCACAACCACCAACAGAAGTTGGACAATTTTATAAGGAATGTATAAATGCCAATAAAAGAGAAAAACATCATGTAGTTTCCGAGATAGAAGTGAAAATATTAAAAAATAGTTAATTTTCATATTTACTGGTGTCATATTTCATTAATTATAAAGAAACACAAAATAATAATACTCCTAAAACAATTATATCAAGAAGGATGTTTCTTGCAAGTTTGGTTGCAATATCTTTATTTACAAAAACTATCTATATGTGACAAAGTTGATGAAAGTTATACATGTACATGTATGATTATGCTTGATCTACAAAAAGCGTTCGATACTGTAAATCACGATATTCTGTTACATAAACTAAGTGCCCTGGGCCTGGATAGTGCCTCAGTGGATTGGTTCAAGTCGTATTTGACTGGTCGAAAACAGGTGGTTGATGTAAATAGATCCATCTCTTCTGAAAATTGTATTACATGCGGTGTGCTACAAGGCTCAATACTCGGACCACTTTTGTTTCTTATCTATGTTAATGACATGTCAGCAGCTGTGAAGTGTAAACTTCTACTGTATGCCGATGATTCTGTATTGTTGGTATCTGGAAAGGATGTGACTGAGATACAGGTGGCCTTAAGCAGTGAACTCGAGTCGATTCAGGGGTGGTTAGTTGACAACAAGCTATCTCTACATCTAGGTAAAACAGAATCAATTCTTTTTGCATCAAAGAGAAGGCTACATAAAATCAACAAATTACAGATACAATGTTGTGGGAGTGATATTGAGTCAAAGCAGCAAGTTACATACCTAGGAGTGACATTAGATCAGTCCTTGTCGGGTGACATCATTGCAAACGCAATCATCACTAAGTGTTCAAAAAAATAAAATTTCTCTACAGAAATGCAAGGAATTTAAATCTTGAAACGAAAAAGCTTCTTGTGTCAGCGTTGATTCAGTGTCACTTCGACTACTCCTGTTCGGCGTGGTACTCAGGTCTTACTAAACGATCTAAGTCCTGGCTGCAGGTGGCACAAAACAAGGCTAAGATTTCTATTAGATGTCCCCCACAGAACTCACATTGGGATGGACGAATTTCATAAAGTGGGACTATTGCCAGTTGAACAGAGAGTCAGTCAACTCAAATTAAATCACATGTTTAACATCTATAATGGCTATGTGCCTCAGTACATGAGAAACCAAATACATATATACAGAAATAGTTATAATACGAGAAATAGCATTTCAACCTTTAAGATTCCCAGAGTTAAAGGCTGGGGCATTCATACTTTTAGGTACACTGGTACTGGAACAGTTTACCACTGCCAATACGGCATTCTCAGTGTAAAAGTACATTCAAGAAATCAGTAAAAAACCACTTAATGTCTCAAATGCTTGCCAACAGTAAAAGTTAGTAATGTATATACATTAGTTGTATTGTTTTTCAGGAGTCATTTCAATGTTTTTATGTTTCATTTCCATTTTACACTAATCTTGCTTCAATCACGTGAGTTCTTTGCCTACCACCATGTTGGATTTTTGAAATCGAGGACCACAATGGAAATAAGTTTTAATTGCTTTGTTGTGTTAGTGAGTAGAATATCAGGAGGGAGTTCTGTCTGTAATTATGGTTAAGTAAACTTCAGTAAGTAGAATATCAGGAGGGAGTTCTGTCTGTAATTATGGTTAAGTAGACTTCAGTAAGTAGAATATCAGGAGGGAGTTCTGTCTGTAATTATGGTTAAGTAAACTTCAGTAAGTAGAATATCAGGAGGGAGTTCTGTCTGTAATTATGGTTGAGTAAACTTCAGTAAGTAGAATATCACGAGGGAGTTCAGGCTGTAATTATGGTTAAGTAAACTTCAGTAAGTAGAATATCAGGAGGGAGTTCTGTCTGTAATTATGGTTAAGTAAACTTCAGTAAGTAGAATATCAGGAGGGAGTTCTGTCTGTAATTATGGTTAAGTAAACTTCAGTAAGTACAATATCAGGAGGGAGTTCTGTCTGTAATTATGGTTGAGTAAACTTCAGTAAGTAGAATACGTCAAGTTCAGTTACCATTTGATGTGCAGCAAATATTAGCACCCTCTCGAAAAATGAACACCCTCTCTAAAAGTTAACATCCTCTCCAAAATTGTATAATATCAGCTTGTACCACCATAATACAAGTACATGTATTTTATACATATATACATAAAAATAATAATAATAATAATAATAATAACAATAATAATGTTGGGTTCTTATATAGCATTTTCCCACGCTGTGCTCAACACGCTTTAAAATTATATACATAAATCCAAATACAAAGCAATTGTGAAAATCTTGGTGAGTTATCATTTTGATTATTAAAATCGTTGATAAAATTTTGAATTCATTTCTTTCAGGAGCTACAAGTGTCAAGTCACTTACAGTACCAATTACTGATCATGACTATATTTACACATATCAAGAAGAACCAGAAGTATTTGAGGAATCTGGTGAAAGAACAGCTAAGTTCAATGTCATCTCTATAGCAGGAAATACCAACAACTGTCACTGCAATGGGACAGAAAAAAGCACAAATAATGAGAGAGGAGTACCAGTAAAAAACTTTACAACTACAGAATCATCAACACAAAGTGATCTAACCAGTAAAGATATAGATGCACTCAACAAAACAGACCGGCAGTTCAAACAACTTCATGCTATAGTGTCAGACAAAGATGCCTTGTGTCGCACGTTATTTCTTGAGAAAGTTTTCCAGAATGACAAATCAGTTATGTACTATACTGGATTTCAGTCAGAGAAACTACTCCAAGACTATTTTGATGTTCTGACAGAAAACCTTGATGGTATGTATAGGAAGGAACAACATAAAAAAAAGGATGGATACAGCCAGAGCAGAAGAAATAAGCCAGGACCTAACAGAAAATTACAAGGCTATGAGGAGTTTATCTTAACATTGATGAGGTTGAAATTAGAGCTTACACTGCGATTTGTTCATCAGTTGTTTGGAGTTTCATACAGTCGGGTTTCACAAATTTTTAACACATGGCTAGCACATATGGCTAGGAATTTAGATGGTCTGCCAAAGGTACTGCGCGAAGTGATTGAGAAACGCTTTGCAACCTCATCACAAACACAAACACAAACACAAACACAAACACAAACACAAACACAAACAAAAGACACTTCCTGCTGAGAAGGGATTGAGAAACACTTTGCAACCTCATCACAAACACAAACACAAACACAAACACAAACACAAACACAAACACAAACACAAACACAAACAAAAGACACTTCCTGCTGAGAAGGGATTGAGGAACGCTTTTGGAACATCACTATAAATACAAACAAGACAGTTCCTGTTAAAAATTATGCAATTATTTGTGATGTTGATTGTAGCATTGATTGAGACTCCATTTAGACTGGCAATGTGTACATAGAGACTCCATTTAGACTGGCAATGTGTACATAGAGACTCCATTTAGACTGGCAATGTGTACATAGAGACTCCATTTAGACTGGCAATGTGTACATAGAGACTCCATTTAGACTGGCAATGTGTACATAGAGACTCCATTTAGACTGGCAATGTGTACATAGAGACTCCATTTAGACTGGCAATGCGTACATAGAGACTCCATTTAGACTGGCAATGTGTACATAGAGACTCCATTTAGACTGGCAATGTGTACATAGAGACTCCATTTAGACTGGCAATGCGTACATAGAGACTCCATTTAGACTGGCAATGCATACATAGAGACTCCATTTAGACTGGCAATGTGTACATAGAGACTCCATTTAGACTGGCAATGTGTACATAGAGACTCCATTTAGACTGGCAATGTGTACATAGAGACTCCATTTAGACTGGCAATGTGTACATAGAGACTCCATTTAGACTGGCAATGCATACATAGAGACTCCATTTAGACTGGCAATGTGTACATAGAGACTCCATTTAGACTGGCAATGTGTACATAGAGACTCCATTTAGACTGGCAATGTGTACATAGAGACTCCATTTAGACTGGCAATGCATACATAGAGACTCCATTTAGACTGGCAATGTGTACATAGAGACTCCATTTAGACTGGCAATGCATACATAGAGACTTACAGAGAGTTACAAATCAGTGAAGAATCAGAAATTATGCCTTTTTTGAATCACAGCGCCCTCAGTGACAAACGTTGTCTTTGTCATTTTACTTTGTCTATGTAATTAATTGGACATATGCACGTAAACTGCAGTTAGGAATTATTCAATTAATGATTGTTGATGTTTAAGATTGTACATGAATTTTAAAAAAAACAGATAAACAAGAAATTGTTAGGGGTCTCTCTATCTATCTATCTATCTATCTATCTATCTATCTCTCTCTCTCTCTCTCTCTCTCTCTATCTGTGTCTCTGCTTCTGTCAGTTCACATTTTTCTGTATGTTCATTCATTTAAATTGCGAAAGTAATATTTCTATTTTTTGTCAGATCAAAATCAATATAGCACCACCACCTATGGAGCTGTGTTCCCTTTTGCTGCTGTTGTTAATTTTTTATGGAATGAAGCAAACATTAAATCTTTTGAGTATGGATAAGGTCTGGACAGCTGAACCAAACCACTCCAACAGTGAAAACCTAATTGCTAGATTTAAAGAAAAGTTGAAGTTGCTTCTCCACAAAAATATAATGGACACAATGAAGGACAACAATGAAAAAACAATATAAAAATAAACTACGTACATATAGACAAATTACAATGGATATGAAAATTATTTAGAAGACATTAAAAATCCACAATACAGATCAGCAATGACAAAACTTAGAATTAGTGCACATATTTTACATATAGAAACTGGAAGATACACAAACACCACCTTATCAAGCAGGACATGCCCTGTATATAAACAAGGTGAAACAGAAGACGAGGAGCATTCCAAAAACATGCAAGACAGTACACACTAAGTCACGATCAAGTCACTGTCAAGATGCTATTAAACTCTTTTTGGAATATATTTACCCTGTGTAGTCAATAATTATAATTATGATAGTGCTAACCCGGGATCTTATAAAGCAGATGCAAGACAGTCAACACTAAGACAGGATCAAAAAATACCTGTCATGCGAATATTATATATATATGGGGGGGGGGGGGGGGGGGAATGTCATCATGTTTTAGAATTAAGTGATAGAGGGGGGGGGGGTCAGCCTGTTTTTTGGTTTTACAGATGGGGGGGGGGGGGTCAGTGACTTTTTGTCGGCCCGATTTAAGAACCCCCCCCCCCCCGGCTGGAACAACTGACCAGTCCCTAAGAATGAAATCATGACCAATAATAATGAAATAAGAATGAAATCATGACCAAATAAGAATGGAATAAGAATGAAATCATGACCAAATAAGAATGGAATAAGAATGAAATCATGACCAAATAAGAATGAAATTATGACCAAATAAGAATGAAATTATGACCAAATAAGAATGAAATCATGACCAAATAAGAATGAAATAATGAAATAATGATCAAATAATGATGACATAAGAATGAAATAATGATAAAATAATAATATAATAATGATGAAATAATGATAGAATGATGGAATAAGAAATAATGCCTCTAAATGATAAAATCATATTGAAATAAAGGTAACACCTAATTTTGGTGGGGATCTCACCCCATAGGATATCACCCCATAGTAACAAACCCTTCAGTATTTCTATTCATAGACCCTCCACCCACTTTATAGTCTTGCTGCTAGACGTTCGGGCTTTCTTTCGATGCTATAACTATAAGCGAACGAAGTTCGCATGTGAGGGCTTGCCCGATCCTCGATAGCGTTGTTCGGCTGTGTGTCGTATTTTATCGGAAGAACATCCGAGGGCTAGCTGATAGACTACCCACTTTATTGACAGAACCTGGACTCTGCACTTAGTATGTGTCAATATTTAACCGACTAGCCCTTTCGGGTCGCGCCGCCATTTTCATGCAAGAATTGGAGGATAACAGAAAATATGAAATTCGAGTAGTTTATACAACATACAAGACTCGGAGAGATATACAACTGCACAATGAATTCGGTGTAATACATTTGGTCGTGGTACATGTATGTATCTCCCATTGTATCTCTTTGTAATGTTTCCATGGTGCTATTTAATTCGTAGCTTCTAGTAGGGTCTCTCACAGTCGACAATCGTTCGTGCCTTTTTGCTACGTTTTATCTAAAACTAAAGTCGTTGCCTCGCTCCGATCCGGAGCAATACTATAACCATTAACCACGTACTGATCAGCGAGTGCCGGAGTCACGAGTTCGTGCCTTCGGCAGTTCCTATCAGTATGCATTAGTATTCAGTGCTACAGAGCAAGGCGACGACTTTGATTTAAGATGAAAAGTAGTAAAAACAAGGCACGAACGACTGTCGACAGTCTATCCTGCTGCTTGCTAGTCGGGATGCCAACTGTGGTTTCTAACCACGGTTAGAGTGAAGTGAAGGTATAAATAGTAACGATACTGTATAGTACGGTGGACGAGAAGGACATTTCCGCGCTCTCAATTATTGGGCGTTCAAAGCAATTTCCGCGCTCTCAATGACAGAGTTCAAAGCAATTTCCGCGCTCTCAATGACTGAGCGTTCAAAGCAATTTCCGCGCTCTCAATGACTGGGCGTTCAAAGCAATTTCACCGCTCTCAATGACTGGGCGTTCAAAGCAATTTCACCGCTCTCAATGACAGAGCGTTCAAAGCAATTTCACCGCTCTCAATGACTGGGCGTTCAAAGCAATTTCCGCGCTCTCAATGACTGAGCGTTCAAAGCAATTTCCGCGCTTTCAATGACTGGGCGTTCAAAGCAATTTCACCGCTCTCAATGACTGGGCGTTCAAAGCAATTTCACTGCTCTCAATGACTGGGCGTTCAAAGCAATTTCCGCGCTCTCAATGACCGAGTTCAAAGCAATTTCAGCTCTCTCAATGATAAGAGTTTCAAAGCAATTTCTGTGATGTCAGACATTTCCGCAACAGAAACGATTTCTCTGTCAGAAGCGATTTCCCAGACGTGCAGAAGTGGAATCCCCACAAGTCACGTGTTAGTGACACATGTTTCATGTGTACACACAAGTACAGAATTTGGAGGAGTCATGCAGAAGCTCAATTGTTGTATGCAAGAATTTTAGAAAGATTGGTACCCCATCCATAAATTGTAACAATGCACTTAGTATGCTTGAGGGAGAAATAATCACTTTACAAATGCCAGTTGATGTTCATGAAAAATAAAAATGTCTTCAGCAGAAAATGTTGCAGAACACGACAGTAATTTGTAACTCATTTATGTCCACTATATGTAATATCAATTTTATGTCCTTGAATGATTAAAATTATGTAGCCCAGTCACTTCGCAAATGTATTTCTGGTGTATCAATCTGAGACTTCCAATAGTTTGAGATTGAAAGATAGTCGGGTGCGTGACTAACGACGTCCAAGTAAAATCCTATCTGTCCAGAGATGATATGATTCGTTTTCAAACCATGAATACGTTTTTAAGCAATCGACATTTAGAAATACAAGTAATTTCGAAGTTGATTTTTGGATGTTGATATCGATTTTTGAACATCCATTTTTTGAGACTCATCGAAAATCAAAACATGAACCATGTTTCACTTTTCTCAGCTGTGCACTTTTTATCGTTACATTATTGTAACATTTGTGCCACTAGGCTCGACTCAAAGAGACATCGACTATGTTACATCGATTCACCCAATTTGAAAATGTGCTGGAAAGGGGTAGGGGTTTTGTGCGAAGTGCCGTCTTAAGTATTAAGATCAAGGGTCTCGAGCTCTGTAAGTTTTTGGGTGTGTGGAATGTCTAGTTTGGATTTGGAAGTCTCAGCAGAGTCATCTTATTTTATTTTACACAGTCTAGTTACGCAGCCGGCCCCTCCCCATCCCCGTCTAGGTAACAACACAAATATATTTAAACAGTATAACATCGTCGGTATGACATCACAATAAATACATTTGATTGAAAAAATAATGCCGACGATAACTCACTACCTAAAAACAATTATTGTATAATGTACAAACAACCGTCACTGTATGGGTGGATGGATGGCTGGTGTCAGTTAGTCATGCAATATGCGCCAGAAACGAGGTCCCGCCCCAAACATTGATTACAAATTTACGATTTATTTGTACATTTAGGACGTCCAAAAGGATATGTTCATATTCCAACGGTATCTGTTACTTGTTGTCTTTGCTTTCCTTTGATCTTCGCTTTGATATCATTTTTAGTAAACAACCTGCAAACTTCATAGAAACTGTAGATAGTATGAGTAAAAGGTGTCCCTAACTTTCCAGTAAAACGTTGAAACGTGAAACGTTGTTTGTGGTTTGATTTTGATTGCGTTTCAAAAAACGAAAGTTCGAATTTCGATATCAACACCTAAAACAGTAAGTTCCAAATTCACATGTAATTTCAAATGTTGATTGTTTAAACACGTAATCGTGGTTTGAAATTACGTCAGAAACGAATCACATCATATCTGGATAGATTGGGATTTCACTTGGACGTCGTTAGTCACGCACCTAGTCAGTATGCAGACAGAGTATCGAGGATAGACTTCATCAGAATGTTGAAACAACTATTCCAACATTGGTTGCAGTCAGTATATATGAAAGTTATCAAGAAATTGATATTTGTGTAAGATGAAAGGACTATGATGTTGTGATTATTGGTAACAGGACACTACGCCCCCAGACAAACAACCCGTAGGATAAATGCCCCCAATCACGCCTACAAATACACATACACTTTCATATTTTCAAACATGCTGATAAAGACTGATATATTGATAATGAAATGAAATTTTAGAAAAAACGAAGTGCGATAAACATGGGATTTGATTTCTAAATAAACAGTTATTAACTCATAAACAGGACCACTTTCGACCCTGTCCTAGTATGTAATTATCCCACCTGAGGCCTTTCTCCGGGGGCATTTTTTTCGGGGGGCGGGGTGCCCTAGAACCGTCATTATTATGTTAAAGAGAAAAAATAGTGTGACGAACTCGTAGAAAGTACACGAAAAACTCTGATATTTAACACCTAATAAAACACTAGAATAGATTGCCTACGAAAGCTAATAAGTGGTAGCGTTAGCAAGCATTCGATAAGCGTGAAAAACCCTCTCCGTCACACCAAGCTGTTCGATTGACCTTGTGTATGGCAGAACATACACTATATAAACTTGAGTACAGACACATTCGCCAATGCCAGCGTCTCTAGACTACGGCACAACCCAAGAAACCTGAAATATCACGACCAACTCGTGAAAATAAACGCCTCAACCTTACGGAGGCATACAAGAAAACGTTTCCCTAAAGGAAGAAGTAGGTTTTAACAGGAGAGAGAGAGAGAGAGAGAGAGAGAGAGAGAGAGAGAGAGAGAGAGAGAGAGAGAGAGAGAGAGAGAGAGAGAGAGAGAGAGAGAGAGAGAGAGAGAGAGAGAGAGAGAGAGAGAGAGAGAGCGAGCGAGCGAGCGAGAGAGAGAGAGAGAGAGAGAGAGAGAGAGAGAGAGAGAGAGAGAGAGGGGGAAAAGAAAAGTGTTGCTATAGCTACCTGATCAAGACTCCACCCCTCAGCAACTGACTGGCATATGAAAAGTGTGTTTCGAATAAAACACGGGATATCTAGACCTGAAGTACTGGGAAAAATCCGACTTTCTCCATTAAGGTACTGAGACGAGCCAAATACAGGCACCCGGGGCGTGACACCCACAAGCTTTCCGCAACAACTATCTGTGACAATACCTGTTACTATAGTTATCTCTGATAATATCTGTTACTATAGCTATCTCTGACACTACCTGGTACTATAGTTATCCCGGACAATGCCTGTTACTGTTACGGCATTAAATCTCCCAATACTAGAATGTATACGTATTTCGTGCAACTCTAGAATGTATTAAATGCTTTTATTACAAGCTCCCTGGACCGTCCGCCCGATCTTAGAATGTATTTCGTGCAGTCAGAGAATGTAAAAAATGATTTCTAACTTCTGTTTAAAAAAATGTAAAACGTGCATGAGTTAAATGTAAAAATGTATTTCCTGCAAAATATATGACTTCTGGCCATGGATGCAATACCTGTTACTATAGTTATCTGTGACAATACCTGTTACTATAGCTATCTCTGACAATACCTACTGTAGTTATCAATGACAATGTGTACACACAGGCACCGTCACTGTGTCCACAATTTTTCACCAATTACATGTACTTCCGGGTCACTAACACGTGACTTGTGGGGATTCCACTTCTGTACGTCTGGGAAATCGCTTCTGTCAGAGAAATCGTTTCTGTTGCGGAAATGTCTGACATCGCGGAAATTGCTTTGAACGCCCACTCATTGAGAGCGGTGAAATTGCTTTGAACGCCCAGTCATTGAGAGCGCGGAAATTGCTTTGAACGCTCAGTCATTGAGAGCGCGGAAATTGCTTTGAACGCCCAGTCATTGAGAGCGGTGAAATTGCTTTGAACGCTCTGTCATTGAGAGCGGTGAAATTGCTTTGAACGCCCAGTCATTGAGAGCGGTGAAATTGCTTTGAACGCCCAGTCATTGAGAGCGCGGAAATTGCTTTGAACGCTCAGTCATTGAGAGCGCGGAAATTGCTTTGAACTCTGTCATTGAGATCGCGGAAATTGCTTTGAACGCCCAATCATTGAGAGCGCGGAAATGTCCTTCTCGTCCACCGTAGTATAGGAACTAGACTAGCTGCTTGCAGACAGTGCACGCATTTCGCTCAACACCGTCCTGCGAAAAGTAATGACTAAATTCTATCAGAATACAATAAAATGTTAATAACATCAATGATATTAACGTATTTAGCCAACTGTTTATGAAAGGGGTAACATTACACTTGTTTCTGTGATCGCGCAAGTATATCGCGAATATATTCGAACTAAAAGCATATGCATTGTCTTTTCATAACTTACAGGGTATTGTGTTACCATGGTATCAGCCTATGTTTTTCTCAGATTTATGTAAACAGATTTGTTACCATACACTAATGTTCAATGTACACATGACATCTTCCTGTGGTTATAACCTTTATTACAACATTTTAAAGCTTATTTTGTATCATTTCTAGCGTAATTAAATTGTAGACGAAGCTCCTGCTAATGTCACACTCGCCTTTTGTACTTCAAACAGAAATGTCAGCATCACAGGTACTTGACTTGGGGCAGAATATTTACTCTTATCCCTATATGGCTTGCTCTACTTACAGCATATCATTGTTTACCATCACATGACTTGTTTACCGTTGCTGACCAAAGTTCGATGTACTTAGATCACCTCAGATATACAAAGTCGTACTATCGTAGTGGCACAAAGCATTGATACCGTGGCCTTGAAAAGAAATAAATGGACAGATTTCACGACGACACACAAGAAAATTAAGTTTAAATGTTTGGGTACTTTAAATTTCGATAACACAAGCTTAAAGCTGCAACTGGGACATATATATTCACTAAAAATTGAAAATTGGTCAGTTACTTATACATGTAAAAAAGCATTGTATGTGTTAGCAATATTATTTATACGTGGTGCATTGACAAGTTTGTAATATTTGACCACAGGGTGCGTTAATTCTTAGTTACCAGCATTTCTGGTAAGCCTGTCTCTTTGCAGGACAGAGAAGGAAGGGACGACTTCCAAAATAAAATCTTGAGCGATAGCTTGGTGTTGGATTTGTCGCCATGTTAAAACTGCACTAGTTTGTAACAAATCTATTCACTGAAAAGTGTTAAAATACCAATAATCAGACATAATTGCACATGTAAATCAGTGCTCGATCTTATCCATTAGTATTGCCATAACAGGGGTTTAAATAGTGATCGTCGATGTTTGGGTGCCGACATAAAAATCAATTTGATTGATTTATCATGTATGCAGTTACAAAAAAAATACGTTCGTCCAAAGGTGATTCAATAGTGTTCAGGGTGTACAATATTGCATGTAACAAAATATTGTCAACAAATATGGCCACCATAAGTTGCAGCCAGTGCAATCTTTTTCGTAGCATTGTACAAACTGTAGTCTGTAGATGTGTGATATTGAAGGGAGATTCAAGTCAAACCCACATGTTTTAATATAATGACTTTTTTCATTGCAGCTAGACACAAATAATTTGATTCATCTGATGTAACAATGGCGGTTGTACCTGGAGAAGATTTACGGTCACAGATCAGTAACAAAGAAATGGTGAATGGTGCTAGACTTGGTTCCCTTATTATCAACGAAGGTACACGTATACTTAGACGAGTCATTGAAAGCAAACTGCGTTCACCTTTACACATTGAACTTGCGAAACACAAAGCTACACTTGTCCATTTACATCAGAGCAAAGTTATAAATGCTAAACAATACGATCTGCTGTACCCAAAGAGTGGGAAAATTCCATCCTTAGACGATTATGATACAACATTGTTATTTGTACTTGTTCGAAATATATGCGGTTTCCAACACGCAAACTGGAAAGGCTGGAATAAACCAACACAAGGTAACCATTCAACAGTTGCAGATTTAGTTCGACTGAGACTGTTCAGAAATGAACTGTATGGTCACGTTATTAGCACTGAACTATCAGACACCGATTTTGAACTACAATGGCAGCAGGTTTCTGTTGTTTTGTTGAGACTCGGGAGTACACAATCGGACATTGATAAACACAAAACAATCTTTCAAGATTCAGTAACACACATAAGTGTGCTAGTCCAGTTCATCACCATTTGTCGAGAAGATTATGACTTGCAGAAGAAAGGGTTACAGAAATCTGATGACATACTACAAATACTTGATGATATCAAACAATCAATCAAAGAAAATGCAAAACAACAAGCTGCAAGCCTGGAGAAGCACGAGCAGTCCAGTACTGAATTGCTCAACGAGTTTAAACAACTTCGTGAAACTATGACATCGGCTACTTGCCCGGTACTTGCGCTTGCATCGGACACGACTGGTGTCGATACTGAAGAAGAGCCGTCCCGGATAAGAGTGTGTAATAATAGCACTCAAACTGAAGGTTAGATTTTGGTTTGGTCTTTTAATATTCAAGTCTATCCAGAGTGCAAGAGTTAAAGGTGATGCAATGTTGAGATTTTTCAAAACAAGAGATTGCATTACACTGTTGTTTGAGAGAACTGTAAAAAGGTGAATACTTTGTTTCGAGCCTGTAAAGATACCCAACAGTCACGTGATTCAAATCACAGCCAGGTAATTACTGGCGAGGTATTAATTTAAAGTGTTAAAATATCACTGAAACATCTGGTGTTGAATTAAATTTCATTTCATTTAAAATAAATTCAAACTTTGTATTGCACCAAAATACAGTTTTCAACCCGGGTGTTCAGGTCTTTGTCAGAGGTGTGAAGTCACGAGTGTCATGGGTGACTTCAAAATATTTTCCTCGATAGCTTGTAAAGTATATCAGCACCCGTCTCTGTTTAGTACTGGTTCTAATGCTCTGATATGATTGGCTTCCTGGATTACCCTAACAAAGCAGTCTGCTGGCTCCTTTTTCAGGATGGAACATTCTCCATGTCAATGCTATGTATAAAACAGTCTTTCAGGATGTGTTTGGAAACTTACAATGATGCACAACGAGCTAGGACGTATGTGTTTCTGAAATCTGGATTTCAATGTTCTTTCTATTTCACCAATGTTGTCACCTGTACGCGTACAGACCGAGTTGTCAGAACCCTCACACCTAATATGATAAACGTGACCACATACTTCACCAGGTAGATTTCGATTTTAGGACTTACCAACAGTTGTCTGAGATTACTCATAGATTTAAAATGAAGCTGGGATACCATATGATCTATATATGTGTCGCAGGGTTTCAGAAGGTTTATTAACATAGGGTGTGGTTATATGTGCATGTAGTGTTTGCTTGGAACTGTTAGTGCGATGTGTAGTGTCGTCGTTCTTGCCTTTGGTGACGCGTTTTATGGCCCTTAATGGATAACCACACCGACAAAGAGTCAAGTTCACATTTTCTTTCGCCTCCCTGATATCCCCTGGGCCTGTAACTATAGTATGTTATCAACGGGTCGACTTTATCCCCTGACCAGGACAGTATTCTGAAATCACCCATGTGTATACCGCAAACAACGCGTGACGTCACACCTCGGAAGAAGACCGTTGAAAACTAGGAATTATCCATTTAACTATGTTGGTGCAGTACAAATGTTAAATTTATTTATAACTATTAATCTGTACTGACGAGTCTTCATTATCATTTCATTTCATTTCAGTTGCTGATTCAAACGTGAATTATTGCAGTGATGAACTTCGGCAACATTATATAGCGACAACAGACAACATGCAACCAATTCCATGGAGTGACTTTAGTGTAGGCCTCCGGGATATCTACACTAACCTGGAACTGAAAGGGAAATGCAGGTAAGTGATGCTAATCAGACACTATTGTTCTTTTCCTCACTGAGGTAATGGTAAACGACATCAGATCTTTGTTTTGACATTTGAGCAACTATTAATATTTTTAATGCACTGTTGTCTTGCAGACCTATCCAGTTTAGCGACTTGTTTGGAATCATTAAATGTGAAGTTGAAGCAGGCGAAACATCAAACGCAAAGAAAATACAGACTACCTACAGATTACACCAAAGAATTCTGATAGAGGGCGACCCTGGTATCGGTAAAAGCACCCTATGTCTTAGAATAGTGTCAGATTGGGCTAAGAAAGATACAAACCATCCATTAAATGATTTTCACCTTGTATTACTGTTAGAAGCTAGGTATTTATTTGGTGAATTTGACCAAATTAGAAACATCATAGCTGCCCAATTATTAGCTGATGATTCGAAAGTTGATAGGGTAAAGTTATGGCAATGGATAGAAGATAATCCACAGTGTGTTCTACTTGTAATAGATGGGTGGGATGAGCTCCCCAATAACATAAAAGATGAATTGGGTCGTTCGCCACATCTTCAGGAAAACCCTCACGATCTCACAAAAATCATACAGAACAAGATACTACGAAACTGTTGTTGCCTCATAACTACCAGGCCGGAGATTCATTTGCCACGTTATTGTGATTTTCAACTGGTCAACAAAGGCTTTACTCCGGATCATTCCAAAGAATTCATAAAGCGATACTTTATATTACCCGAGATGTGCGCAGAACCCCATGATTATATTCGTCTCATAGAGCATATTGAAAGGGAAAATATCTTGCTGCAATTGGCTAGAAACCCATTAAATACACTGTTTTTGTGCATGATATGGGAAGATAAACATAACGCTATGCCGACAACTAGAACAGCATTATACGAGGAGTTTGAAGAGTGTATAATTCGTAGGTTTTGCGCGAAAAACAAGGATGATGCAGAGTTTATTAATTGCATAGATACGGCAATTTCTGACTTATGCAGTCGATTTTTGAGTCACTTAGGAAAGATTGCATATTGCGGAATATTAGAGGAGCAGTACTACTTTGATGAACAAATCCTCAGACAACATTGTTCTGATGAACGTTTGTTAAAGACAGGGTTCCTCATCAAGGAAAAAGGCACCTCCAAAATAAGACCCATTACGAGGTACGCGTACTCTCACTTAAGCATTCAAGAGCATTTTGCCGGAAATCATCTGTATGCTTATTCAAGAAAGCCAGTCGCATCTAAATGAGTCATTCTGTATCAATCCGAAATTCAGAGCCATGCTAACTTTTGCCGTTGGAAAGCTACACAAGAATGGTGATATAAAACGTATTATCCAGATTTTCAGCATTCTGAATAATTGCAATAGGATGGAGAAGGAAAAGCTTCCACAAGAACTCACGTTCTTCCCCATAGACAAATTTTGCGCTACCTTTGAATGCCTTAGCGAGTGCTTCTTAGATACTGAAAGAGAGATCGTTAGCAAGGAGTTCTTTTCGCGATCGTTTTCTGAGGACCAAATCATAAGAAAGGTTGGAAAAGAATTTCCAAAAAATGTAAAACTAGATCTTACATTGTTTAATGATAATGCTCTACGAGGGTTGTTAATAATTATAGCTAAGGCACACCCGTCTCTTGTTTCACTGATCATATCAGGAGTTAATAGTTATCGGGTACAGTACTTAAGATACTTCATGAGTGTTCTTCGGCGATGGTACCATTTAATTCTGTTTGAATTGTGCAAGGGGACAAGGAATCCGGAAGACAAACTAATGAAATCAATTGCAAAATATATATCACAAAGTACAACTTTGAGGTTGCTTTATTTGCGGAATATGAACCTACGAGATGAACATTTAAAGATTGTGACTGCGAATATCAGTGAATCTGCCATCGTTTCTTTAAATCTGACAGGCAACATGTTAGGAGCTAGGTCAGTTGAAAATATAAGAGAGCATGTTAAAAGTAACGACTTGAAGGGATTAAGAAGCCTAAGCCTGAGAGAAAACGGTATTGGTGATGGAGCAAAGGAAGCACTGACAGGCTTAATTAGGACATCACATATCAAGAAATTAGATCTTAGTGGCAATGCATTGACATATCACACCCTTGCTTCGATTGCCGAAGTCTTGCCCCATGCACCACTAACGGAACTCGACCTTAGTAATAATGAAATCTGTAGCAAAGCAACACACTTCTTTTCAAAGATGTTGTGTTCATCCAAGATTAATGTTCTGGATCTTAGTTCAAATCGCCTTGGATCAAAAGCAGCCTGTCACTTTTCAAAGTTCCTGTTTAGATGCAATTTGACCAGATTGAATCTCTGCAATAATGATATCGGTTTTGATGGGGTCCAGTCCCTGTTGGAAAAAGTTAAAGAGGCTACAAATATACACGCAGTTGGAATGTATGATATTTGGTTAGAACGTGAGACTACTGGCTGTGGCCAAAGCATTTCAGATAAACATGCTAAACTGTCTGAATATATAGGCGTTAACTCTGATGTGAATTTAGAGTTTTTGGATGAGTGGATTATCAATCCAGATACTTCACTAGGAACACCAAAAAGACCTATATCACAAACATCAGAACCCTGTAGGGATAAAGATTGCATCCATGAACAACATGATACGTTCGGTGGCATTAGTGCAACACAAAAACGAGTTACACATTATGAGTAAACATTGCAGTAATATTATTGATGTGCATATGTCACCTACAGTACACAAAATGTATGCCAGGTCTGACTGAACTTGATTTATGCATATCAGGAATAGGACTGATAACAGATATTAGTCATTCCCATAGCCCTCTCCTGACTCTGCTTAGTGGGAACAAATAAGGATGGAAATTGTCATAACAATGAGTATAATAATGCTTTATTGAAATTTATAAAAATGTATTACCTTTCAAAAAAAGAAGAAGTTGAAACCTTTTCATGATGATATTTTCAATTAACATACATGTATACTAGTATATAATATATATATATATATATATATATATATATATATATATATATATGTGTATGTATAGTTAAACTACAGTAAATATATGTATGTAGATAAATTACAGTAACTATATATATATATATATAACTCGGTGAGTATCAATCTGCTAAGACAGTGCTCTATACCGCAGTGGCAGAGCGTAATAGTTTTGGTAGTACTGGAACTCTTTCTTGGTTGTAACTCGGAGTTTCACGCATAGTGCGATCATCAGATTTATATATATATATATATATATATATATATATATATATATATATATATATATATATATATATATATATATATATATATATATATATATATAAATTTATATACATATGTATATATAGTAAACCTACAGTAAATATATAATCAAAAAGCAATCGTGAAAATAACATTTAACATATATATGTTTTCAACTAATATGTAGCTTTTCCCTTATAAAAGTAAATTGTAACTTTTCCCCAATCAAAGTGACTTATAACTGTTTAACTGTTCCCCAATCAAAGTAAAGTGTAACTGAAGTGTAACTGTTCCTCAGTCAAAATGAGGGATAACTGTTCCTCAATCAAAGTAATGTACAACTGTTCCCGTGTCTAAATAAAGTGTTCCCCGGCCAAAGTAAAGTGTAACTGTTCCATTTGCAATGAAGGACACAGGCGCAAAGAGTTTATATATAAGCCTTCAAAGAATACCCCCCCCCCCCATCTCCTCACTTAGTTAATTTCTGTGTGACAATGGATCATTGTATGAAACACATTTTTCCTTTAAACTTTGACTCTTAAAGCGGCCATATGGATGAGAATTTGGTATTTATTTTGGATTTTTATATGATAAAACAGCTTGACTATGTTTTTCTACTTGAAAAAATACTGTGAAATAACATATACCAAGTCCATATCTTAATAAACTGCAAATTTTAAACATTAAACAATGTGTAAAATGTCTGTTATTGTACGTACAATAACAAACGTTTTACACTTTTTGCAATGTAGTGAGTTATGAACATGGACTTGGTGTATGTTATTTCACAGTATTTTTACAAGTAGAAAAACACAGTGAAGCTGTTTTATCATATAAAAATCCAAAATAAATACCAAATTTCATCCATATGGCCGCTTTATTAAAAGTCAAAATCTTTCATAGTTTCTATAACTACACATGTTAGGTGGTTAAAAGGTCAAAGGTCAAGCCTTATTCAAATCATCATAATATATAACCCTCGCTCAGAGATATAACGATACACATTTAAATAATAATATGGGTAATATATTTATAACACGTGACTACTTAACCTTTCCTTTTATAACAATCTCATTTTAGAACATTCAAACTCTTTCCGAAGTATGTGACAATCTGTGATATAAGGTAAACTTTTGCAATTTAACATCAACCCCTTACCTTACTCGTGACTGCTAGAAGAACACCAGGAAAACTTTTAAGATCAGCTTCCAATACAATATGATCTAGACTGTTTTAGACTACATCATATAATGACCTTTGACCTTTTTGTATGGTCCAATCTGTGGCACCTCAAATTTAAATTTTGAAGAAATGTAATGTGATTACTTTCGTTATTAAGGAGAAGGTTTTCATCGCTCATAAATATACGATTAACGACATCACAATCGACCTTGTAAACCAAGTCAACTATCTTGGCATTGTCCTCTCAAGTTACACACAGAAGTGAGGCAATGGTAATTGGTAGTTATCTGACAACAATAAATATTTGATTTGAAAACGAAGACATATTACATTTCATCAGTTGTCAACCAATTCAGCTCTTGTATAGAAATAATGCCATCTTTTTATGTGTTATAATCACCTGCTATGTTCATGTAACATCACAATGTAAATATTGACATTCATTGCTACTCAATAGCTAGTCTCCCCTCCACATGCCAGACTCGTCCCTAAACTTTGTAAGGAGCACGAAGTGCGCCCCGAGCGGCGAAGCCGAGAGAAGTGAGGGAGTAATAAAAGTCCAAAAATCCCTCACTTCTTACGGCTTCGTGCGCCTTACAAAGTTATGGGACGATAGTCACGAGTCTGGCAGCGAGACTACTCAATAACTAGAAATGGATGTATTTGTATTTCTGTTTGTGCTGTAAAAGCCATTACGGTAATTGATATGTAATTAATTCGGATTAGTTGATTTGAAAGCATAATATAGTGGGTTGATCTAGGAACTCATGGTTTCCATCACAGTGTGAAAAGCCATTATAATGGAGTGTTGGTGAATTCAAAAGTATGTCGATTGTAGCAATCAGTGTGGAAATAGCGAATTCTGTTTGAAGAAACGGAATTCTTATACGATTTATCCTTTTTCAGTGTGTAACTGACTTGGTTGGTATCAGTCACTGAGTGCCGAGAATCAGGAATGACCAGGAATAAGATTCCGCTAAAATATATTCACTCAAACTATATTTATCAAAGTTATGTTTATTTTGTTAAAGAATATATCCAAGAGTTTAATGTATATGAAAGTTATGTTCATTAAATGTTGCGTTTCTCATATTGTACTTAAACTGTGTATTGAAATATTTCTAATATACCAAAATCATTGTATGAGAAATAGTGACCCAACACCCCCCTGTAATTTTTGTCAAGTCCCATACACTGGTCCAGTACATTTTTAACATGATTTAAACTTGCCACTACATCGTCTACTTACAGATAATATTAACCACTAATTTACTAGTATCGCTAGATACAATGTTTTTAAAAGAAATATAAACAAGTGACCAATTTATATAGTGAATACATGAATATCTTTGGTTATTGAATTTTTGAAATGTAATGCTCTGGTACATGGTGGCGCTAGTCATCAATATTCGTCTCTTTTCATTTAGTCTAGTTCATATACGATACGAGTTACGAGTACACCCACTAGACTACTGTTTATTTGGTAAAATAATTTCTGTTAAAAAGTCAAGATAGACATCCCTCGACGTTTGAACATATGATCATCTTCCCCTTACAATGAATTGCTTAGAAGTGCCTTGTTTACAATAATTGTAAAAATCAAACCCAAGCATTCCGCGTGGCAGGCGACCAACGATGCTCATTTGCATATGTATATTACCATGCCAGCTATACTCCCTTCGGATATCACAGCTGGGGGTGGGGTGGGGTGGGTGGGGTGGGTGTGTGGATGGGGGTGGGGTGGGTTGGGGATGGGGGTTACACACCAAACCTAGTAATGTTGTTTAGGGAGCATTACCTTGTAAGCACCAGTGTCTTGGCTGGCTTTCATATCATGAATTAGTGAGTTCAAATCACTAATAGTTTCAGGAAAGAAACTGTAACTCACGTTATGTTTGGAAATGGTATCAGACCTAAAGATATAATTGTTTGGTTCCAGTTACCCGACCCCACCTAGCTTTTCACTGCCTGAACTTTTTTGCGTATTCGAGAAAAAAAAATCGCAAAAAGTGTGAAGTCTCTCGAGAAATAGTGGATGCGGAAACTGTCATCAACTAACTTACAAAGACAAAATAAAACTGTTCTTCCAATCTGTAGTGGCTGTGTAACAAATAAAGGGGAGACCTGTAATGTTAACGTAACCCTCCTCCAATGTTAACGTAACGTTAACCCTCCTCTAATGTTACTCTCTCTCTCCACTCCGTACACGGGATCGACTTGGACTTTAGGGAATTAGTTCAGACTACACACAATGTTCGAATGCATATGGTTAACCTGGATCATTTAGAAGTAGCCAAAGAGCAGATGAAAGCTCCTAGTCTAGGCCTAGCTGTTGCCGTCAGCTCGATCACTTCCTTCTAAAGCGAATTCCATAATTTATTTCAACATTAAATTCTCATAACCACAAAATATACAATACTCAAATGATTTGGTGATAAAATAATCAGCACCATAAATGAATAAAACGGAAGTGTTGCTGTTGCCATGCAAACGATATTGACAAATATGAACACTAGCGAAACAATGTGATCACGTCATCGTTCTTCCAGCTGTCTATAATTAGTCATTATTTGACATCAACGATCTTTTAATAACTTAATGTTGTCATCTCAGAAGAATACTATTCGCGACATGCAAACATTTGTTCTAAGAATTAATTCATGACAGCTGAGAGTTCATGGTGACCTCGCAAAACATCAAAACTTAGCGAATATTATGGTTGTATTCTGTCAGTACATCTGATAGGAAGAAATAAACAACACAGATGCCATTTTGAAAACAATGTAAAACCTGAACTAGATACTCACACAGAAAATAAATAAATAAAGAATCTACCTACCCCACCTATTCTAAAATTGAGCGTAATCAGAACCACACAGTTTTTTTATTAGGCCTCAACAACACAATGTTTTAAATACATTAAAAAATCTATGCTGGCATCAATTCAAATCTAATCGTACCGACAGTTTGAACCACCTCAAATCTAATCGTACCGACAGTTTAAACCACCTCAAATCTAAACTTACCGACAGTTTAAACCACCTCAAATCTAATCGTACCAACAGTTTAAACCATGCACCTCAAATGTAATCTTACCGACAGTTTAAACCACCTCAAATCTAATCTTACCGACAGTTTAAACCACCTCAAATCTAATCTTACCGACAGTTTAAACCACCTCAAATCTAATCGTACCAACAGTTTAAACCATGCACCTCAAATGTAATCTTACCGACAGTTTAAACCACCTCAAATCTAATCTTACCGACAGTTTAAACCACCTCAAATCTAATCTTACCGACAGTTTAAACCACCTCAAATCTAATCTTACCGACAGTTTAAACCACCTCAAATCTAATCTTACCGACAGTTTAAACCACCTCAAATCTAATCTTACCGACAGTTTAAACCACCTCAAATCTAATCTTACCGACAGTTTAAACCACCTCAAATCTAATCGTACCGACAGTTTAAACCACCTCAAATCTAATCTTACCGACAGTTTAAACCACCTCAAATCTAATCGTACCGACAGTTTAAACCACCTCAAATCTAATCTTACCGACAGTTTAAACCACCTCAAATCTAATCTTACCGACAGTTTAAACCACCTCAAATCTAATCGTACCGACAGTTTAAACCACCTCAAATCTAATCTTACCGACAGTTTAAACCACCTCAAATCTAATCTTACCGACAGTTTAAACCACCTCAAATCTAATCTTACCGACAGTTTAAACCACCTCAAATCTAATCTTACCGACAGTTTAAACCACCTCAAATCTAATCGTACCGACAGTTTAAACCACCTCAAATCTAATCGTACCGACATTTTAAACCACCTCAAATCTAATCTTACCGACAGTTTAAACCACCTCAAATCTAATCGTACCGACAGTTTAAACCACCCCAAATCTAATCTTACCGACAGTTTAAACCACCTCAAATCTAATCTTACCGACAGTTTAAACCACCTCAAATCTAATGTTACCGACTGTTTAAACCACCTCAAATCTAATCGTACCGACAGTTTAAACCACCTCAAATCTAATCTTACCGACAGTTTAAACCACCTCAAATCTAATCTTACCGACAGTTTAAACCACCTCAAATCTAATCGTACCGACAGTTTAAACCACCCCAAATCTAATCTTACCGACAGTTTAAACCACCTCAAATCTAATCTTACCGACAGTTTAAACCACCTCAAATCTAATGTTACCGACAGTTTAAACCACCTCAAATCTAATCTTACCGACAGTTTAAACCACCTCAAATCTAATCTTACCGACAGTTTAAACCACCTCAAATCTAATCTTACCGACAGTTTAAACCACTTCAAATCTAATCTTACCGACAGTTTAAACCACCTCAAATCTAATCTTACCGACAGTTTAAACCACCTCAAATCTAATCTTACCGACAGTTTAAACCACCTCAAATCTAATCTTACCGACAGTTTAAACCACCTCAAATCTAATCTTACCGACAGTTTAAACCACCTCAAATCTAATCTTACCGACAGTTTAAACCACCTCAAATCTAATCTTACCGACAGTTTAAACCACCTCAAATCTAATCTTACCGACAGTTTAAACCACCTCAAATCTAATCTTACCGACAGTTTAAACCACCTCAAATCTAATCTTACCGACAGTTTAAACCACCTCAAATCTAATCTTACCGACAGTTTAAACCATCTCAAATCTAATCTTACCGACAGTTTAAACCACCTCAAATCTAATCTTACCGACAGTTTAAACCACCTCAAATCTAATCTTACCGACAGTTTAAACCACCTCAAATCTAATCTTACCGACAGTTTAAACCACCTCAAATCTAATCTTACCGACAGTTTAAACCACCTCAAATCTAATCTTACCGACAGTTTAAACCACCTCAAATCTAATCTTACCGACAGTTTAAACCACCTCAAATCTAATCTTACCGACAGTTTAAACCACCTCAAATCTAATCTTACCGACAGTTTAAACCACCTCAAATCTAATCTTACCGACAGTTTAAACCACCTCAAATCTAATCTTACCGACAGTTTAAACCACCGCTGCTACGATTAGTCTCACGTCAAATGAATTTAGTCGCACAATAGTTACTTTAATTTTCTAGCATGTAACGTGTATTGCTATTTATTAGTGTTGACTTTATTGCTCAGTATCCTACATTGTTTAGTTGCATATAATGTTGGCCAACAAAGTACATTGCAATTTGATTGAAGTTTGTACATTGATGTACTTTTAGTGAGACCTTGTTTGGGTAGACTGACTAGTCGTCAAATTAATTCACCTGCAACAGGTCAAATGTTGTCTACGTCGAAGCAAACAGCTTGAAATGAAATGAATTGTGTATTTGAGAGTAATAAAAAGAAGCCAATAGTTTGGCAGTATGAAACCAGCTAATCAACCTATCAACACAAACACACTCATAAACAATATATACATACGATATTGTTGGATTAAAATCGGTGACGTACTGATGGTGAATCGTGAATTATATTCACAGCTCTAACTTTTGGTGAACGTGAAATGAAATCCAGAGATGCCGCTGAATGGTGACTAATTATAAAAGCATTTACTTCATGGTGAATGTTGATCTGAGAGGGATATACCCCCCTCCTCCCTCCCTCCCTAGGTATGTGAGTGTAAATGTGAGAGTTTCAAAATTGAGGATTAGAGTGATATGTTAGAAGGCTTGTACTATTTATTATGTTATTTCACATCTAACCATGCTTGTCTATCATGTAGTCCTTTGTTTATTCCATGGCCATGTGTGTCTGTCTTGTTACTTATGTCACCCAGCAAGGTATAAACCAAAGAGAACATGAACAACAGTATGCCAATGAAAAAATCAAGTCTTCTTTTAAACAGCTTGTGCTTAGAATAAACAAAATATCAAGGACGTCATAATGATGATTATGGAAATTAGAACACATAAAACATGATATAACTTCAAATAAACACTTTTATTTCAAACTCTGTCAAACTATATACAGTGTACATCAAAAAGTGGTGCACTGACACTTTGCATAGAAAAGTAGTATGTATATACTGTGGTCATTTACACAATGCAAATAGCAACATGGTGTAGAATGAAATACTGTCAATCAATGTTGGTGACAAATCAATCTAAACAACAACAACAACAACAACAACAACAACAACAAGAACAACAAACATCATTGCTGAAATGGATTATATCTACCACAAGTGACACTAAATTTAAAGTGTGTTTCCTTCTGTCGAATGGAATTGCTGTTTTCAAGTTAAACATTGACAGGAATTTGAACAGAAAATAGCATTTTTCTTTTCTTTTCTTTCACATGTGACTAGGATCACATAACTTATGGCAATTACCACTTTACAACAAATAGTTTGTAAAGTTAGACTGATGTAGGCTTGTATATATATAGTCACTGTATTGTTCAACTCAGTCACTCTGTCATCAGCCATTAAGATTTTTAACAACTTGGTCATTGTTAAAGTATGACAATGTGGTATTTAAAACAAATACCAGTCAATGAGATATTTTTTTCTAATTACATTTCTGTTATTCTAATGGTGTATTGTCCAATGTTACAAAAAAATGCCGTATGATCAACCTTGACAGCTTAATTGCCAGTTATGGAGTGTACAGGATTATACATCATTCCAATTTTACAATGGACATACTTACATGTATTAGAACACAAAATGGCTGACAAAAGTAAATGTAAACAAATTATACCACAGACTGACAGATCACTGTAGTGGGTGCAGTCTAATCTTGTTTTTTACTAGACTAGACTGATAAGCCTGGACCGATGATGTCATTAATCTAACCATATCACAGCCAATCAGTTTCTTTGTTCATTTTTATACATATAATTTACAGAATGCCTTGATATGTCAGGTAAGAAAAACTGCTTAAGCAGCAATGTTCTTAGATTTATGAAAATACAGACAGTACCACCTTAATTTAAAAAAAGAATTATACAACCAATATCTAAACCACCAATGAGATGTTTTCTTACTCATAACATTGAGTTTGAATTTGTTGGTTCAGTGTTCTATGATTTAATTGGCTATTTCATATCACATGATAGTATGTTCATCCAATAAAATTGTTTTAATATCTTTAGAAATTAGTCAACATGATGCGGTACAAAAAAGCAGCATTTACATCAAATCAATCAAAAAACATGATATTATTGCATAGTGTCTCACAATCAAATTTTCTCTCACATTCGGTAAAAAAAATCACAAAATATCCAGTGCAGTAGTAAATGTTTGTTTCTATGGTAAATTTGTTGTCAGTCTCTTGTTTCACATCTCAAGCCGTCTTCCTAATGAAGTACAGTCTTGACAAATTCATTTGATTTGATCAATCACTAAACAAATGATTTATAATTATGCATGTTTGAGGGCGCACTTTATTCTGTCATACTGACATGGTATTACCACACAACCCATGTCTACTTTTAGGTGTCTATTGTGTTACATCATTTCTAAATATGACAAAGCACAGAAAAATGACATTTTTTATCCTAAATCTGACACTACTGTAATAACACAAGCTTAAAAAACAAGGGACGGAATATAATATGAGTTGATAAATTCTTGACTTTAACTGTTCTTACTGGTCAACACACAGAAAGGTTTACAATAATTGTTGAAAAACACTTTTACCTGTTCAATTTGTACAATATAATAAGAATGTTCTTAATTATGAGCTACATTATTTATAGAAATTAATTTATTTAACAGAAGTCGACCATTGAGGATGGCTGCATAATTAGGAGTACCTTGAAAAATCTGTCAAACTTAGTTATTGATGACGTTCATGTGCAATGCTACAATCAAGCATATCAATGATTATTCAAAAATAGGCAGATTCATACATCTATTTTTTGGGGTTATATAGACTGTCACAAAACTCACAGTAATACACTGTATAAATGAATTTTGAAACTTATGTAAAATATCAAAAGTTGTGGCAATGTACCACCACACTTCATAGTTTAACCACAATTTAGTAAATATTGCAGATGCATAAACAATTTACAAACAACATCAAATTTTCCCATCAATTTCAAAATGAATCTTTTGTTCATAATTTCTGATGTTTGTTTTTCTTATCATAACCATGCATACACATAGCAGCAATAAATGTAAAAACACAATGTAAAAAACATATCACAATATTTTGCAAGTACTTCACGTCATAACCACAAAAAATGTAATGTTTTTAGTGATATGCCATCATTTGTAATATAAAGAAGTCGGTAAAAATAATTTAAATTTCAGTTCAATCTAAAACCAAAAATTAAAGCCAGTGTATATTGTCAAATCACACATACCTTATTTAGCAGAGAATATATACTTCTAGGAATTCATATTTTCTATAAACATTTCTTTGAAATTTAGTCCCCTTTATTCTGAGATGGACTTAATTACATAATCTGAAATATTGAGTTCAATTTCAGATTGATTTTAGGATAAGATCAATTTTTCCATTTTTAAAAGAAGAATTAAAATGGTCATTCTAAGTGAAGTGTGCATAACATTTACAATAAAACTCACAATGTGTCTGAAATGATAATTTATCAAGGCTTACTCTTTTTTAGTTTTTATGAATTATTTTTTGAGAATTCCTCATTTTGAATCTGTATCACGTATCACTAGTTTGACTTAGATATTCTTAAGTTAAGGAAATTCCAATTTAATTTGATCAGTTGTTGTTTTGCATAAACTAGTCATTTTTTTCTTTTAAAGGCAGTGAGCCTCTTCAACTCTTACTCCTTTATTTCAGTAAATAAACAAATTTTTTTGCACTTTATTTTAGAAATTTTTTCTATTGTGTGCATCTAGTGGACGGATTAATTCCTACAAAATAAATTGTTTCCCTAATGCCAATGGTATGCATTCTCTCCTTGGAAAGTATGTTTCATACCTGTGGCGATATTCTCTCTTAAATCAGGGTTGTTTTCTGGGAATGTACCATGGAATGTCTTATGTGTTGCCGTTCTAGAGAACGAATCTTGTATGTTTTGGAGATTGGATCTCTGACGTGGAGTTCCGGGTAAACACCAGTTAGGGGGACTGTAATTGACGGCTGGATGGGTCGTTTGACCAGTTGTCACTGGTAGGTGATCGACATCAACAGATCGATTCATATCGGGGAACCAATGCTTGTCTGTTTGCGGCGCAAAACTAGCACTGACATTTCCACGGTATTCTTTCATAATATCGCTCTCTGAAACACGTGTTCCGCCAACAGTTGCTGGTCGGTCTGTAATAGTCATAGGTTGACCATTACCTCCAGTGGCAACTCTAACGGTGTCAGAAATCTGAACACTCTTGCCGCTGCCTTTCTGGATAGGTGACAATGAACGGTAAGGTTTGGGTATACTGGCATTCAACTCACGTAAATCATATTTATCTTTATCAGCTGTAGATACAGTTTTAACTTTATCAGGATTATATTCATATGTGTACGTAGACTGGCCAGCTGGTTTCTGTACAAGACTGTTCTCAATCCTAGGTCTTCCGTGTAGTAACTGAAAGTTTGAATATTTCTTTGGATCAGTCATATTAGGTTTAGCACCCGGATCACCAGCAAACTGATATTTATCCCAATCTCTCTCTGCTATGTTTACAGAGGCTTTCGCTCTTGCCTTGTCAGCTTCTTCCTCCATTTCTTTCAAGCCTAGATGAGACTTTGTAAGATGGTACTCCCAAGGACTGATATCATCTAGTTCATATGGATTTGTACCGTCATAATAAAACGGTGCTCTGCAGGTGTAGATTTTATGAAGTGTATCATAGTAGACAGGAGGCTGTGAAACTGGAGTAATAAAACTGACTTTTCTCCTCAGTAAAGACAAATCATCATGGTGTTCCTGGTTTTCAGCTTGCTTCCATCGTGTGTTTGTTGTCAGATCTTCAAATCTTTTCTTTTGCCATCCTTCTAAATCTTTCCTCCATGCCTCCACTGTTGTTTCTCTTTCCTTCTCCGGTACAAATAATTGTTGGTTTACAATTTCATTTTTCTGTTCTTCAATCTTTCTCAGCTGACCATCAGGATCTTGCTCAGCTTGCATCTTTTTCCACTCATCTAGCTTTTTAGGATCTTGGAAACAATCATGTGTTTCTGATGGCAAACTAAGGTAAGGTTTGACCTAAAGTAGACAGAGAACAAATACAACAAAGTTTGATAAAGTGTATGTCCTTCCAATAATCTTGAACAAAGAGAGACACAATGTGAAAAAAATAGCAAACACAAAACTTCTGTCTAAAGTTATAGTTAAATTATTTTGGATTTTTCTAAAACTACTCTTGTGACAATGAGAACTGTGGTACAACTTTGACATTTTTAGGAGGCCAGAAATTGCTTTTTTTTGGTGTGAGAATTTTTGTATAACAGCTCAATAAATATTTCACACTAGATTGTCGTTGTTGTTCACTATTCTACTAAGTATATTTGATGTTTTTCATTTAAGGTACAGATTGAGCTTTGATGTATTTTCAGAATTTTACTGACATTTTACTGTTCAATTGGCACTATGAACTGTAGATTTTTATGTTTTATTCAAACTTTAATAGTCCCACCAGAAATAAATTCTTGTATCAGAAACTCAGAGACATCAATTTCTTACCTTGTCCATTTCGATTTCTATCTTAGGTGTGAAAGGTACATATTCAATACGTCCATCTTTGATGACACACCTGACTGCCTTAGCTGGGCCAATCATACGAGCTATACGGCCTTCCAATGGACGGGGTGGCATAAATGTATTATATGACCTTGGATGCTGAAAATAATCCATGAGAAAATAGTTAATACACAATTTGAAACAATGTAACCAGTGTCATTCATCAAAAGGAAACAATGTAACCAGTGTCATTCATCAAAAGGAAACAATGTAACCAGTGTCATTCATCAAAAGGAAACAATGTAACCAGTGTCATTCATCAAAAGGAAACAATGTAACCAGTGTCATGCATCAAAAAGGAAACAATGTAACCAATTACTAGTAATAGTGGTCTTCAAATGACTGATATTCATTATACAAAGGAATACTTTACTTTCAATTAAAAGTAATTTATACTTAAAAAAAAAATAATCCAAGTAAAAAGACTTTACTATACTCTAATGTCTGTTTAAATAAATGAAAGTAAAATGTAAAAAGACAGTAAGGTATATATCTAGTATTCATTGCAATAACACGATTTGAAAATCAAGTATTCCCTGTAAAAAAACACTTGAACACTTTTAAACTGCAAGCTATAAAATTATTGAACATGTCAATATCTTACATTTCATTACTTTCATGTTTTGTTACAATTTAAAGTTAAAGTACTTTCATTTTTTCATTTTTTGTTACATTTTAAAATCATATCAAATACAAATTATCTACCACATTTTGAAGTATATTTTTACATTAGTATATTTTCATCCCCTAAACATAATTACAAAAATAAGAAAAATTCAACATACTAGTAAGAGAAATAGAGAGAGAGGTGACAAAATGAGGAAGAAAAAAGTGAATGTGTAAGTTATTGTGATATATTACATAGGATTATATTGGCTATTATGGCAAGGCACAGACTATAAGGTAAACAGTGATGTTAATAACGTCATCAACTTTTACACCAGACTGTTAAATCCATACAAACTTGTTTATGCTTCATGATATTGATTCCTTGACTTGTGTTGAAATATTTGGCTAGGGCGATTCCTAGGGGAATTACATACAATTGTTGATGTAACTTGAGATTATATGCCCTATAGAATAAAGAAATTGTCAACTACTTGGGTGTTTATAGAATTGACTCAGTATTTCAAGTTTCACATATAGTGTTGACAAAACACAGTGTACATTAAACCTCTACAAATGTCATCAGGTCACTCTCACCAAAATGTAATAAATACTTGAAATCATTTACAACTAAGAATTGTACATAACCTTGGACTGAAACATGTCTTCATTAGGTGTTGTTATATGATAAATAAAGGACAGTTAGTCACTGAGTGAAACTGGCATCAAATTTTAAATCCCTCATAGTACATTATCTCTTTCAAGTGATCTTTAAGTTTTATTTCTTTTGTATAAAACTTTTGTTTAGACTTTTTGGTCTGGTAGCTAAGGGTGGTGTTCAGTGATTTAAAGTGACGCTAAGTGTGTTGAGTACCCATTGTTTGCTGATTGAGTCAAGGCTTTCAAAACATCCATACAGGGGGATTACAGGGTAAACTAAATATCCCCCAAACAGTTATATGCTGATTACAATTTCTCAGCTATTGTGTAGTTGTTTCAATTTAACGATTTTGTACTTCCAGCACTCTGGCCATGGTCTGATGATTGTCAATGCTATCACCATGGATACAGTAAACAATGAAATAGGTAAGGGCAGGTGCTTTGAATAAAACTTCAATCACAATTGGTGTTATCTGAGAGGCATAAATAATTGATTAGGGAAATCAATACAGTGACAATGCTAAGGTACTGAAATCTGAAATGAAACCATGGTCATGGGTCAACTCCACTGGGATGCCATGTAACTTAGTGATTGGGTCATTTCCATGGTGACAGGTCATGGCTTGGACTTCCATTTTGTTTTTTCTTGTCAAACAATCATTGATTTCTTCTCACAAGTTCATTGATTGGTAAATATTCATTTTCATCATATTTGACTCAGATTTTTCTATCATTTGGGACAAGTAGTCATTCTGGACTGAATTCATTTTTTCTATTTTTGGGGTTTTGTTTGGATTTGAGGAGAGAATTTATTTCAAATGAATATTTGTTTATTTTACTTTTTATTACCACACATACACACACACATATATATTTAGAAATGTACAATTTACAATGTAGAAAGCTTGGCAGTCATGAAAATTCCATGGCAAGCACAGAGCTTGGCAACAAGACACACAGTCCACAATTCAATGAATTTCTTCAGTTTTGCATGAAATGCTCTAAAATTTTGCTCCAATTTGTGAAAGCTGAAGTTATTTAAAATTCATTACCAGTAGAGATCTTAGCTTCCATTCTGATAAAACTTGTTCATAATTCAATGATGTAATTTTTTAACTCCATAAAATTATGTCATTTCAATCACTTAGATATTACTTTTAATAGAAGTTTAAGAGTTCTACCAGTAGCAAATATTGTCATGAATTTAGCAAGACAGTTGTAGAATTATTTTCATACATATCATAAATCGACCAAGTAAAAATTTGAAAATGTGGAATGTGTCCCTTTAAAAAATAACGATGATTTTGGCAAAAAATATGATTATTATGAATATAACAATATTGACGAATGAATTTGACAATAGAAACACAGACAGCGTTTTGTACAATGTAAGGAAAAAGCAGTTATAAAACTAATGTATGTAAGAGCTTAGGTGAAAAAAAAATGATTGTGTGTTTCCAATAACATGGCCTCAGAAAGTAGTGTAGATACAAACAATGTAGATAGGTCGGGATTGGATTTGATCTTATGGTATTTGATCTTATGGTATTTTATCTGTACCTTTTCAATTGTTTTTAATTTTGAAAAATATTGTTTCTATCCAAAAACAGACATTGGGAAAGAAGACAGACATGTATGAATGTCAAGATGACAAAATATTTCTTCTATATTTGTTTTAAATATTTAAAAAAATGGTTAGGGTCAGCAGCTGAAACTGAGGTCGGTTTGATTATTGGAAACTGTCAATTGTTTTTATTTTGCCTAATTGAAGCAAGAGAATATAGAGATATTAGAAATATGAAACAAGAAAAATAATATTATATTATATTATATATACAAATATCACACATTTGACCGTTGTTATACTCACTCAAAAATATCAACATAGAAAACAATGAATTATAGTAAAAATGTACTTGTGAAAAAACGTGGCAGGTAATTTTGTAGTTTGATTAATATCAAAATGGCTACCAAGGGGTCAAAGTACTTTATAGAATGGTAGAATCATGTTGACACCAATTAATATTCCAGCTTAAAGTCAATGAATCAATTTCATTATATTTTCTAATTCAAGGTTGACTGAATACTTTTAGTTCTGTACATATAATACAGTTCAAATTGTGTCCATTGTCTTGTCTTATCCATATATAATCCATCTGGGTCTGTCGTCATGGCAACTATTCCTCGCTATTTTCTAAAGTGACGCGAGTGTTTAAGTTGTCTAAGTTGTCTTACCAAGGTGGTATCATCCACGCCATACACCATTTCATTAGTACGTTTATCAGCATAGTTATCAAGAGAAAGGGCGTTTGCTGGACCAAATCCGGTGAAGTTTCTCTGGTAAGTTGTATGCCACTGAGATCGTTCAACATTTCGTAAAGCTGTTGCTGTACGTGGGTTAAGTGTGTTGTCAAGGGAACGAGCATCGTGGTTTGGTATAACCATCTTGGGTGGTGTAGGGTAGTATTGTTGTTTACCTCCGTATGTAGACCTGGCAAGCTGTCATAGAAAGTGGTGTTGATAACACGTAAGTAAACATTGTCTATTATTATCAATTAACAGTATCAGTCAAAAAGTGTCTGACAAAACTGTGATGTATTTATTTCAACATTTCATTCTCTTGTAACATCATCATATTACTATCACAAATATAGTTGGAATTTCAAATACCAGTGTTTGAATTTTTAGGAATGTTCTTACCTGATAGAAGTTATCACCTGGCCAGCTTAAAGCTTTCTTTTCAGATTCCTTTGGTAGTGCTTGGGTTTCACGTCTTAGTGCATGCCCTGGTCAAAACAAATAATATGGAACATGATTAAATGATACAATAGAAACTTTACAATTGTTAAACAAAAAGTTGTGTACATTGTAAAAATAAAAACTGATATCAAATCAGTAATATAAGTATTAAAATGAAAGGAATTTTGTTAAATTAACTGAACAAAGAAAAACAGGATTTTTTGCCTCTTCTTCTACAAAATATGTTTTAAAATTGTTTGTCGTATTTTGTGGAATGCCAATACTTTCACTTGTAATGTTTCTGCACAGAACTTCTTATAGTGGGGAGGGGGGGGGGGTTGTACTATAGTGTTCTTATAGTGGGGGTTGTACTATAGTGTTCTTTAGTATCTTTATTACACTTATGTACCCAAATAGTCAATTTTCTTGTTGTAATAAAGTTATATCTAATCTTATCTAATATATATATAAATCAAGGGTGATGATGCTGACCTTTAACCTTCTCTTCAACGACAACATCATAAGGCATAGCAGGTTGAAGTGGGTGTAATGGTAGGTTGTTAACAGCTCCTACACCGGTCTTAGGATCATCAGGACTTGTACCAAAGGTGGGAAACAAGGCAAACTTAGATTGATGGGATGCATACGGATGTTCTGCTGGGAATGGCTTGTTAATTTTCATTTTCCTGGAAATCAAGGAATAGTTATCCATGGTTTATAACAATGTATAGTAATCTGTAGAGTGTGGAAATTTGTTAAAATCTGTTATGATTTACAGGCAATTTAAGTAACATATACTCCACAAAATGTTAATTCAATATTTGAATTTGATAAGGATTCTAAACACTTGAGTCTTGGCTTCACTAATCTTTTTAAAATAATGAAATTCACTACTAGATAAGGCAAGGAAGTCATTTTTCATTTTAATTTGTTGACTAGAATTCAGAAAGGAAAGGGAAAGGGAAGGAATTCAGAATTTTTGTATTATTCCGTTTTTTATAAAGTGTCTTTACACGTAACTGTTACAGGTATTATAATTATAAATATAAAAGTTTTCAAGTGTAAAAAAACCCCAGAAAATTAAAATCATGAAGACAAAAATGAAAGGCAGAAAATTATGAGTACATATCTTAAACCATTTAATTATTAAAGATTGCAAAATATGAATGTGATAAATAGTAACAATATGGTACCATAGGTGTTGGTTGATAAAATAAAAATAAAAAGATAAATAACTGAACTAAAATATATTGTGTGAATAAAGTTCTTAAAGTTTTAGTTTAGATTGGTAAGAAATTTGGTTAGTTTTGTTGCCATGGTGCCTAAATATGTATTCTAAGTAACAATGATGTGTAACTTACGTCATGTCAATAGTCTGAGGCCTTGGAACTCTGAAATAGATGATAGATGAAAAATGTGGTCAGATGTCAATTACAAGAATATCTGCATACACAAAAACAAAACTGACAAAAAAATTATTAAATTATCTTTGAAACAACTTTTATACAAATATATAGATCTATCTATTAAACATGATATGTTTCAGAGAATATGAAAAATTAAATAGTCTAGTCTCTCTTTCTGAAAAACATATATTGGCAGTTAAACTCTAGTCTAGACTCTCTATGGTAACATTAGGTGAAATGAGTTGATACTTACAATTCATCATTAGATCTTATGTTACTTCTTTTCAATGCTGTCAAATCATAATACTGGTTTACTGGTATGCCCCTACAAATATCAAGTCAAAATAATAAACAAGTTTAGAAAAATGAAATAGTTTCAGTTATTGCATCTTTTTTTTATATGAAGTAATTACTGAAATAAAAAAAGGAAGAAACTGAAACAGAATTTAAAAAGTTAAATAGTTAGCTGAATACAACTATAGAATTTGAAATGACACAATTTCACTATCCCTCGGTGTGGGGTGGGGGTGGGGGTGGGGATGGGGTGGGGAAAAGATAGTTTGGGGAATAAAATATTTCATTTTTTAAGCTACTTAATTTTTGCCACCCTTCTAATTTCAGAGTCCCTCTATTTATTGTTTGGTTACTTCAAACCAAAGTTAGAGTATATATTATATAATGCAATGTCAGTAAACTGATCTAATGGCTGTCACAAAACTTTATCTTATCTTAAAGTAGGGGATTTCAGTACAAAGTCTTGACAAGAATCACACATTTATAAGATTGCAATAACTTGGTAGGAGTACCTCTTTAACAACTGTTGTCATGGTTACTGCTGACACACAATATTGACAACTTTACATGACAGGTTTGTGCCAGTCAGTTTGAACAGTCTGTAAGTAAATGTATAAATGTGAGCACACTATCAAAGTGTGATCTGGTGAACAGAAACTTGAGTCAATATTGACAGATTAGATGATTTGTACATATTATAGATAGTCATGGAGAAGTAACCTATGACACTATCAGCCAGCCTGATAGGGGCTGAAGAACACCAGGTATCTTACAGTCTAGTGTATTGAGTGTCTGATTCAGTGGATCACAACTCTACATCTTATTATCCTACATTTTTGGAATATATTTGTTTCATCTTAAGGCTTCTTACTGTACTGGCACTTTTTTTTACAACTGTAATGGGACTGTTAAAATGTTGATTTAAGAATAATGCTACTATTGCTAGGGTTCATGTAATACATTTCTGATTTGTTATTAAAAAATTGTTTGTAGATTTTTTTACTTATATATATTATCATACTAAAAGTTTTGATAACTATTTCATTGCCAAACTATCCAAGTGATAATGTTGAACAGTGGCTGAGTCACTAGTATCCAATATTTTTCACTTTTGGTTTTCCTTTAGTTTTTTACACTATAGTTTCTTCTGTCTCTGAATTTGGACTATTTTCATTACATTGGCTAAATATATTGGTGTCAAATAATGAGAGTCTGAAGTGACTCATGTCCAATTGTTAGAACAAAAACTGATGTGATGAATTAACGATTCAAGCTTTTCTCAGATTAGAGGTGGATTAGGGTAGATATATTGATTTCTATAGATGACATCCCTGGATACACACATGAAATCAATTTAGACACTCTATACAGGTTTACAAACTTATGAGAAATCATTATGAAATGCCAAATAATGTTACCAAATGGACTTTTCAAATTTTGATGGTGAAAATTTTGGTTGAATTTGAAGGTCAAATTCATGTTGCACTTGTTACAAATTTTCTTTAAAAAGTGTTTTTGATGAGTACAATCCTCCATTTGTTTTGTTGACATCTTGGAATCTATACCGGCCTAGGCCTGTGGACAGGAAAGAGAAGGTTTCTTCTGAAAATCTGAAACTGTTTTGAAAACCTACTAGAGAGTAAGAAAATGTAATACAGAATTAGAATTGATATTGATATGTTATGGTTGTCATTCTGGATGTTTTCAACACCAAGACTGGATATCAAATGTCAATTTCTTGTGTTACACTCACAGTTTGCACCAAACTTCAAACACCAACATTTTTTTCCTGAGGAATTTACAAAAAAATGTACACTTGAAGTTATGGCCAGCAGTCATGCTAAGTAGGTGATAAAAAGATTGCATTCCTCTGTTGTTCACAGTCATTGACAAACTCATGAAGAATTCAGTAACTACGTTTACTGAAAGCCAAACTGTTGAATAAGTGAACACATTGACTACATTAAAAGAATGTAAAGTATAAACTTCTTACGTCTGGTACATGCAGTGCAACTTATTCAGGTTTGGGACTTCAGGCGCTGCTGGATACTGCTTTGGCAGTTCAGGAAGAAGAGAGGTTGTCATCTTCAAAACTCCTAAATTTGAGCAATTTAGCCCAAATTCACTGAGCTAGTCCGTACTGTGTGTCCCAATGGAGTTACACTATCAACCTGACACAGATGGCTTCAGGGGTTGCCATAGTGCATGCAAATTTAATCCCAATTGTCCTGTTTACAATAGCCTATCTTAAGTTTCCTCACAGGGATAACAGTAAACAAAGAACTCATTTCATATGCAATTATTAACCAATCACAGTAATGGATAATCAACATCCTGTCTTTGATATGCTAATAAGCCAATTACCACCAATTGACTTTTTACAAGTCAACAAGTCAGTGCTGAGTAGTATATTGTTAAAGTGTCTGGAATGAATATATCTCACTACCTACTATACACACAACACTATTTGCTTTATTCATAACTTAGGAAGTCTGCCTTCTTTCTTCAAAATATGCCAATAAAGGAACATAACAATTGCACTTCTATGAGAGTATCTGTTTGTTTTTAGTTTCATACCCAACATTTTCTATACGTTGTCTAACTTTGTCAGTACATAGACAGTCAAAGTGAAAAGCAAGATTTCGATGAAAATTGATGGAAACTTGATATTTTCTGCATATAAATAGGGGTTGGACACTCAATATGCTAGATGACTTTTACTGTCATGGTGTAACATGTTAACAGAGTGCCTATAAAAACTACCATTTTAGAGAGTATTACAGCATTTTTATCTCGTAATGTTGGACTACAGTATTAAGAATATACAGGAAAGATCATTGTAATTTTGAAATTAGTTGCATTTTGAGAACTGTATTAATGAAAATTTGGCTTGATGCTCGTTGGTCAAGACACTGACCCAGGCTTGAAATTAGCATTTTAAAAAACCCATCACTACGACTACCCCATTCCTTATTAACATATCAAATTAATTAACATTTACACAGCAATTAAAATTTCATCCATATGAAATAAGTCTATTGGATTGAGAACAGCATGAAATTGCTAAGTATAGTTTTACAAAACAAATTGACTGACTTTATGACTATCTGCTTTGTATGTAGATGTCCTTTACCTGTATTGATTACATGTAATAGGGCCACCTAAGTATGCAATAAAATTATATGTGTAATAGGGCCACCTAAGTATGCAATAAAATTATAGATTGTAATTCTCATGTTTACTGTCAGTGCAGCTGTTTTCTCTAGGTATATGTTGCTTTTATTTCGTTTAATTTAATAAAAGGTGTCCTATCGAGAGGAAAATACCTTCAAATATTGTCTGGAAAAGTCACGGGATCTCCTTTTTCATCAATTGTATATTTACTTTTGGTTCTAAGTCTTTTTTGTTGGCAAGAGTACTGACAATAAAGTGGGTGTGCAATACAAGACTTAGACAAGTAGACTACAGTTGTGACTTGTAGCGGTAGACAGTAAATGTTCCTTCACTGTAATCTATTATCACTTTAAAACTGTTCACTTCAGACAACTTTCCTTACTTACAGTCTATCGTAGCCTAGTGTCTAAGCTCTGAGTTTCATGGTGTGCACACTGTCCAACATTTCAGTGGACAGAATGGATTAATTATGTTATAGTGATTAGTGATTTTACAACCTATATAACCCTTGTTAATCATTCAGAAACACATAGCATTGCCAGCTGATAAAACAAATGGCTGTGATCTTTAACCAACAAGATACATAGTTACCATAACAACTGTTTAAGAGTACAGACCCATGGTCATCTGTGGTTTACACTAAAATAACCAGAGTGGTTATAGAAAAACAAAAAGTCTTTTTGTTTGAACATTTGAGGGCGCCCTCATTGTCTGACAGACTGCCTCATAGTTATCGTGCATTACACACTACTGTTCTGTTGTAATATGGTCAGGTGGTGTCTGTGGGATATGTTTGAAATTTCTAAGATAATTCTCTCAGAATTGCATATAAATAGAAGGAAATAATATTCCCTCTATTTTTTGACTGCTAAATGACAAAATGTGTATTCTAACAGTTTGTCCTTGGGTGGTATTCAAAATAATATTAGGAATGGCAACTGAAAGATAGAATGGACTCATGTAAACTATAAACAATACAACAAACTTACCTTTATAAGCTGAAAGTAAAACATTCTGAAATAAAAAATGTGGAGAATCAATAACAAATGTTGCTACGGCAACTTTACCTTGGAAATGGGTCAGCTCCAGTGCCATAATGACGATGTCCTTTTTCTACCACTGGGGGCGGTTCACTCTTTGGACGGTGATCTTCTGGTAAGTTAACTCTTTGTATACCACCATACTCACGATGGGTACCCCATGGAAGTCTGGGAACTCTTTCCAAAGCTTCACGGTAGTGTGCATATCTGTTGAATTTGAGATAAAGCAAATATTACTCATTTTTCTAATACAGTTTCATAGACAGATTTCTGTGACACTACACTGACAAATACATATTCTCTTATGTGAAGACATTAAAACAACATTTATACACATATAACCACTATGTCTCTCAATTATGAAGTGCGCCCTCTATCATTAATACAAGTGCCTATAGTACTTATTGCCTGTATATTATTATTATTAGATAAACTTGATAGACTGTTGAGCCAAAGGCTCTTCTCACACAGCATCGAGATAAAAATATACAAATACAGATACATAAAAAATACTAAGTACAAATAGAAGCCAATGAAATGAACACAAAATGATGTAAATTACCAGAAGAAGAACAAGATGACTACAAAACTGTTTTCTAAAAGATAACATTTACATTTACATTAAAAAGACGAAATATTTTGTGTTTTTTTAATGATTAACTCTTGAAATGATTTTAAAAAATGTGTTTCTTACTAATTTATCAAGACAATAGTAGATTTGTCTTTGTCAGACTTAGGAACATACAAATCAATAATGAAATAATTGAAGTAAGTATAATTTATGAATCATTATTTCAAAATGTGCTAATCTAAAGGGAAAATTGCTGACTCATGACATTATCAAATAGTTGAAAAGAGTTAAAGTGTTCAGCCATATTGATTTCCATTTAAATGAAAGAAAGGTTTGTAAGGCAGTCAGGGTCAAAGGTGAATTTTATCATATACACTCTTTGTACATTCCATGGTTTTCCCAACAGTATTCACTGACTAATTGCATATCTAGGAACAGTATAGTCATGTTATTAATTTTTTATGGCTTACCAAGGAATATCCTCCTCAAAAATGTTTCCAGTCAATTTACGGATATCTCACGGGATTGATGCTGTCAAAACTTAATTTCTTATTTGTATAGATTATTTTTCTTGAGATTAAATTTAATCTCAGCAGAGTTCACCAGGGAAAGGAGTATTGAATTGTTTAGAATAATTATGATTTTCTTTATCAGAAAAATGCAAGTCCTAGATATTTTTAGTGTAGTTACACATTCTTTGATATGTCCTAAAGTCTCAAATATTTTGATACAATAACTTTCATTATTTTTGTTTGCTTGAAGAACTTTGAACTTTTCTGTGATAAAAATTTATGGAGAAATAGGAAATATATGATTTATGTCTCCCATGATAAAGGAATAGAAGTTGAAGTCATTAGAAGTCTGATGATTAATGTTTGCATATCATCATTGTAAAAAAACCACACAAGTTGTCTCTTTACAGTGGCAGTTTACAAATGTCCCCCATTACTACTTACTCTGTCACTAGAAAACTATTCTAACCTGTGAGAATATAGTATTCTACTGACACAACAAATTAAACTTAAAATATATATTAATATATATTTTTATGTTATACATACAATAATAAACTTTTTAATACATTTTTTAGCTTTTCACAATGAATTGAGTAGTTACAAACACAGACTTGGTATATGTTGTTTCAAGTAAGAAGCTGTGATAAAATTGTTTTATATAAATTGCCAATCCAAAATAAATAGTCAGTCCAAACTTTGTTTTGATCCTGATAACTGGATAGCTGTGAAATGGAGTTGGACTAGAGATATAATAATATTGATCCTGATAACTGGATAGCTGTGAAATGGAGTTGGACTAGAGATATAATAATATTGATCCTGATAACTGGATAGCTGTGAAATGGAGTTGGACTAGAGATATAATAATATTGATCCTGATAACTGGATAGCTGTGAAATGGAGTTGGACTAGAGATATAATAATATTGATCCTGATAACTGGATAGCTGTGAAATGGAGTTGGACTAGAGATATAATAATATTGATCCTGATAACTGGATAGCTGTGAAATGGAGTTGGACTAGAGATATAATAATATTGATCCTGATAACTGGATAGCTGTGAAATGGAGTTGGACTAGAGATATAATAATATTGATCCTGATAACTGGATAGCTGTGAAATAGAGTTGGACTAGAGATATAATAATATTGATCCTGATAACTGGATAGCTGTGAAATGGAGTTGGACTAGAGATATAATAATATTGATCCTGATAACTAGATAGCTGTGAAATGGAGTTGGACTAGAGATATAATAATATTGATCCTGATAACTGGATAGCTGTGAAATGGAGTTGGACTAGAGATATAATAATATTGATCCTGATAACTGGATAGCTGTGAAATGGAGTTGGACTAGAGATATAATAATATTGATCCTGATAACTGGATAGCTGTGAAATGGAGTTGGACTAGAGATATAATAATATTGATCCTGATAACTGGATAGCTGTGAAATGGAGTTGGACTAGAGATATAATAATATTGATCCTGATAACTGGATAGCTGTGAAATGGAGTTGGACTAGAGATATAATAATATTGATCCTGATAACTGGATAGCTGTGAAATGGAGTTGGACTAGAGATATAATAATATTGATCCTGATAACTGGATAGCTGTGAAATGGAGTTGGACTAGAGATATAATAATATTGATCCTGATAACTGGATAGCTGTGAAATGGAGTTGGACTAGAGATATAATAATATTGATCCTGATAACTGGATAGCTGTGAAATGGAGTTGGACTAGAGATATAATAATATTGATCCTGATAACTGGATAGCTGTGAAATGGAGTTGGACTAGAGATATAATAATATTGATCCTGATAACTGGATAGCTGTGAAATGGAGTTGGACTAGAGATATAATAATATTGATCCTGATAACTGGATAGCTGTGAAATGGAGTTGGACTAGAGATATAATAATATTGATCCTGATAACTGGATAGCTGTGAAATGGAGTTGGACTAGAGATATAATAATATTGATCCTGATAACTGGATAGCTGTGAAATGGAGTTGGACTAGAGATATAATAATATTGATCCTGATAACTGGATAGCTGTGAAATGGAGTTGGACTAGAGATATAATAATATTGATCCTGATAACTGGATAGCTGTGAAATGGAGTTGGACTAGAGATATAATAATATTGATCCTGATAACTGGATAGCTGTGAAATGGAGTTGGACTAGAGATATAATAATATTGATCCTGATAACTAGATAGCTGTGAAATGGAGTTGGACTAGAGATATAATAATATTGATCCTGATAACTGGATAGCTGTGAAATGGAGTTGGACTAGAGATATAATAATATTGATCCTGATAACTGGATAGCTGTGAAATGGAGTTGGACTAGAGATATAATAATATTGATCCTGATAACTGGATAGCTGTGAAATGGAGTTGGACTAGAGATATAATAATATACTGTACATCATTTCAAAAGATAATATTAACACCAGATTTATAAAACAATACTGGGTATCCTGGTAAAATCAGAAAGATTAAATGAAATATTAATAATGCAATAATTAATCTCCTTCCTAATGGTAAAATGTATTTTACAAAATCAATTTAAGCATACACGCTGCTTTCTGACATTGCAAATAACCATTAGTTGTCTCTAATATTACCACTTTTGAGTGATGTGAAAGTGAAATACAAAACTGATTCCCTTTATCAATAATGAAAATCACAGCTCAATTCTAGTCAGTCTCAATATTATTCCGATATTTAATGACTCTTTTATCTAATTTGAAATGATTTACAGATTACTTAGTTTTACAATTATCAACTCTACTTGTATCATGTAATTACTTAATTACTTAATACAATTGAACATTTAGATTGTGAAGGTAGATTATCATTTATTCCTACTTGACGTCAATTTAACATACATGTACTTACTTGATATCGGTATAAAATATCTATTGAATGATAAAATGGTTTTGATTTTAATGTACAGCACATAGACATGTGTTTTTAACATGGAAGAATTCTTTTAAGAAATAAATATTATAATCTATTCTATTTCTATTCTTTTGTAAAATTACAAGATGTGAAATCATAGTAAAATGGAGTTGTGTTTTAGATATTAACATCTGTAAAAGTAACAGTAACTTAAGTGATAAAATACATTAATATATACATATTACGGTGGCCACATGGATGAAAATTGGCTATTTATCCAGTAATTTTAATATTGATATAAAACAACTCTACTATATTTGTTGTACTTGAAATACGAGAAAATACATCAAGTCCATATTTGTAACTTAATAAATTGCAAAACATTTAAAAATGTGAAAAATATTTGTTATTGTACATACAATGACAACAAATGTGCACACTTTTTATGTTTTTGCAAATTATTGAGTTACAAACATGGACTTGATGTATGTTCTTTTACGTTGTATTTCGGAATGCAAAAATATAGTAAAGTTATTTTATAAATCAAAAGTCCAAAATAAATAGCCATTTGTCATCCATATTAGATTAGATTAGATTAGATTAGATTAGATTACTTTATTGACCAATATGACTATAAAAAATATGGCCCTTTAATGTGACTTTACAGTGGATGTGGTGTACAAGTACATGTGGAGTGTATTGTAATGTGACTTTACAGTGGATGTGGTGTGCAAGTACATGTGGAGTGTATTGTAATGTGACTTTACAGTGGATGTGGTGTACAAGTACATGTGGAGTGTATTGTAATGTGACTTTACAGTGGATGTGGTGTACAAGTACATGTGGAGTGTATTGTAATGTGACTTTACAGTGGATGTGGTGTACAAGTACATGTGGAGTGTATTGTAATGTGACTTTACAGTAGATGTGGTGTACAAGTACATGTGGAGTGTATTGTAATGTGACTTTACAGTGGATGTGGTGTGCAAGTACATGTGGAATGTATTGTAATGTGACTTTACAGTAGATGTGGTGTACAAGTACATGTGGAGTGTATTGTAATGTGACTTTACAGTGGATGTGGTGTACAAGTACATGTGGAATGTATTGTAATGTGACTTTACAGTAGATGTGGTGTACAAGTACATGTGGAATGTATTGTAATGTGACTTTACAGTAGATGTGGTGTACAAGTACATGTGGAGTGTATTGTAATGTGACTTTACAGTGGATGTGGTGTACAAGTACATGTGGAATGTATTGTAATGTGACTTTACAGTAGATGTGGTGTACAAGTACATGTGGAGTGTATTGTAATGTGACTTTACAGTGGATGTGGTGTACAAGTACATGTGGAGTGTATTGTAATGTGACTTTACAGTAGATGTGGTGTGCAAGTACATGTGGAATGTATTGTAATGTGACTTTACAGTGGATGTGGTGTGCAAGTACATGTGGAATGTATTGTAATGTGACTTTACAGTAGATGTGGTGTACAAGTACATGTGGAGTGTATTGTAATGTGACTTTACAGTGGATGTGGTGTACAAGTACATGTGGAATGTATTGTAATGTGACTTTACAGTAGATGTGGTGTACAAGTACATGTGGAATGTATTGTAATGTGACTTTACAGTAGATGTGGTGTACAAGTACATGTGGAGTGTATTGTAATGTGACTTTACAGTAGATGTGGTGTACAAGTACATGTGGAGTGTATTGTAATCTGACCTTGAAATTGTGACACATTATGCTACATACACTTGTTGCAGACCTTAGCAATTTAACTCATACAGAAGTATTGATGTGCTACAGAAATGTAACAAGGTCAGTTTCCATGGTAACAATCATCATTTTACATATTTCCTGTGAGTACACAATTTATATTGTAAATATGTGAAAGTAATCCATGATATTCACAGCTAAATAAACTCACTTACTTGCTGCTTATTTGTGAAGTTGTCTGTCTGTCTGTCTGTCTGTCTGTCTGTCTGTCTGTCTGTCTGTCTGTCTGTCTGTCTGTCTGTCTGTCTGTCTGTCTGTCTGTCTGTCTGTCTGCCTGCCTGCCTGCCTGCCAGTCTGTCTGTCTGTCTGTCTGTCTGTCTGTCTGTCTGTCTGTCTGTCTGTCTGCCAGTCTGTCTGTCTGTCTGTCTGTCTGTCTGTCTGTCTGTCTGTCTGTCTGTCTGTCTGTCTGTCTGTCTGTCTGTCTGTCTGTCTGTCTGACCTGTACATCAAACAGTCAATGTTTTTTTTTTTATAAAATTGATCTATACAAGGGACTTCCAATTAATATTTTATCAAACTTGATATGATATTGAACACAGACTGGTCAGTGATAAAATACACACATAACTATAAACAATCTAAACAGCTGTTTGAAGGAGAATTTGTCTCATTTTGAAAGGTTTTTACATTCTATGATACAAACTGATCGATTTTCAACTAATTAGTGTATCAAGTTACCATCCTACGACATTCACAAACAATTTGTACATGATTCATGACCTGTGTGTTTCTCGGCGTACAGAAAAAATGCTGAAAACAAGACCCAGAAGCTCTGTACAGCAGTTTGAATTTCCCGCATTTGCATAGATTAGCCATAATCCTCTTAATATAGGGCAGTTCTGTGTTTAAATGATATTGATCTTTACATGCCCTTTCATTTTGGTATAATTATCAAACAAACTAATAAACAGACACTTAACACTACCATGAGACCAAGTTTTTTTTAGATAAAATTGTTCTCAGTGAACATTAGCATGTATCAACTAATCATGTTTGTTTTTATGTATTGAGCAGTTAATTTGCACTTTATTTGGTAGTTCTACCATTGAATGTTACAAGTTGACACTTTGAGTGCAATGTGTAACATTTTTGAATTTATTGCATGTCGCCCTGAAATTGTGGAATATCTTGCCTCTTGATACGTGGAATTGCAAAACTTAAAGTTAAACTTAAAACTCACCTTTTGAAACAGACCTTATGGCTTATGAATTCACTCAATATTGTTTATGCTTTATTAGACCTTCTTTCTGCAAGTACATTGTATCTTCATGTTTTTTTGTTGTTGCCATTTTATCTTTGTGAGCAGCTGCTCCTTTTTTAGATTTTCAAATGTATTTTATAAATTTTTTTTTTGAGATCTGATTCATTTTTAATTCCATTTCTCTGTATACTTTAATGTTCTTTCTTGAATTCTTTACTGTTTAAGTGCATATATTTAAAACAACTTTTGGGATATATGGATAATGGTGCTATATACATGCTTATTTATTAATATCAGTATTATTACTATTTAATTAATTTACAACAATGATCGGAGAAATGCAGTGTTTGTTGTTGATTTGTATAGACAAAAGTTGAAAACATTTACTGTAAGACACTCTATATAGAGTACAGTAGACTATAGCTAGCTGAGTCTCAAATTAACTCTGTTTCAAAATATCAGTTTTTGAGAGTGACAGACACTTTCAATAGCTATATTTACAATTGTTAAAATTATGAAGATAGAGTAAAATTCTAAAGCAATGGCTTAGAGGTCATGCAGGTTACCGTAGCATTGTCATGGATACTGGTCAAATTTCATAATTCGATATGATTCTCCCATGTTTATTTTTGATTTATTAAAGAAGCATAATATTTCATGAATATAGACATTTTTTTTTCTGGGGATATGTTTATTTTACTGTAATTTCTTCAAACATGATGCATAGGAAAGGTCCACATGATTTGTTGATCTTTAGTATTCAATATTTATTGAATTACAAAATGAATTATTTTGTTGGAATATTTTCATGGAATTTAGTTTTCATATCATATTGCACACTGAGTACATATATATGTACAAAATGTATGTTGTAGTATTTATTTTTGCTTACGTCACTGTATGATAGACACAAGTATATGTCACTGTATGATAGACACAAGTATATGTCGCTGTATGATAGACACAAGTATATGTCGCTGTATGATAGACACAAATATATGTCGCTGTATGATAGACACAAGTATATGTCGCTGTATGATAGACACAAGTATATGCCATGTATGATAGACACAAGTGTATGCCATGTAAACTATCATAAACTGAGTTTACACATCACTGTATGATAGACACAAGTATATGTCACTGTATGATAGACACAAGTATATGCCATGTATGATAGACACAAGTATATGTCACTGTATGATAGACACAAGTATATGTCACTGTATGATAAACACATGTATATGCCATGTAAACTATCATAAACTGAGTTTACATGTCACTGTATGATAGACACAAGTATATATGTACAAAAAATGTATGATAGACACAAGTATATGCCATGTATGATAGACACAAGTATATGTCACTGTATGATAGACACAAGTATATGTCACTGTATGATAGACACAAGTATATGTCACTGTATGATAGACACAAGTATATGTCATGTAAACTATCATAAACCGAGTTTCTTCATTTTTAGGGAATAATTTTTGATACCCATTACCTGTTAGAATAATAGTTGAAGCATACCAAGCTATGACCTGTTATTAGCAGAACTCAAACTTGGTATTCTGACATCATGAGGATGTGATGATGTAAACTTAGCATACTGTTGTGCCCCCAGGTGCCTGTATTTTGCTCGTCTCAGTACCTTAGGACTGGAGAAAGTTGGATTTTTCTTTGCACTTCAGGTCTAGATATCCCATGTCTTAGTTGATGCACACTTTTCATATGCCAGTCAGTTGCTAAGGGGTAGAGTCTTGGTCACATTTTCAGGTACATTTTGTAGCTATAGCAACATGATCTCTCTCTTGCTGGACACCGTGCAGTCAACATCATGTCAAATTTATATATGCTCTTGACATAATCCCTTGGTTTATTACCACTATTTTCACTTCTTTTCTGTTAAAACCTATTTCTTCCTTTACTGAAACGTTTTATTGTATGCCTCTGTGAGGTTGAGTCATTGGTTTTCATGAATTGGTCGTGATATTTCAGGTTTCTTTTCTACTCCCTAGGGGTTCTACACTGACATCTCAACTATTACATGTATGCAATCTTGTGCTGTTAAATGGCTTTTGCATAATTAATTGGTAAGAGTAACATTTTAAAACTGTTTGTAATGCTCAAATTCTTAACATTTTAACTCAGTATCCATGTAACCATGGTAACTAACACATCTATATAACATTTCACCAGTAATTTCACTTTATATCTTAGCAACATTTAAATTTGTCAAATTATTTGACCTACTTTGTGGTTCAAGTAGAGGAATTCTCCATTGATTGATCATGTACTTACAACTGGTATTGATAATTTCCATGGTAACTGTGATATACTGGTTTAAATATAAGTGAATTGACTCCTGGACTGTGACATGGTTACAGTTTGAACTGGACATTGACTAGAAATCAATTGCTTATTGTATTTATCAGACGGTAGAATGTCAAACTAAAATGCTAAGTGCACCTGCCACTCCTGTAAATCTTAAAGTGAATTTTAAATAATTTGTAATCAGGTTATGTGGATATCAATGAATGCTCCTTCAAGGTCCTACAATATATACTGTCAGTGGTTATTTGTTATTTACTTCTCAATATTAATCTTTTACTCCATTGATTTCAAATCATTTACTTTTTCATATAATAAAGACAGTATTGAAATATTGTTTTTGACAGTATAGTGATCAAGTAAAAAAGAATAGAATATACCCAGAATACATTAAATTATCAACTTTCCAACTAAACATCAACTCTTAGCTATTACTTAATTACATTTACAATGGTTTTAAAAAACTATAATACTGAAATAAATTATAGGAAAGATTTGACAGAAGTCTAGATGTAGTACAAATAGTCAAACCTGAAATTGTTGAAGTATTTGTATATTTGTTTTGTCCTTGCCATTGTTTGAGTGTCTGACAATCTGTTGAACTTGCCAGTCTGGTTGCTAGGCGACTATATCGGTAACTAAGTAGTACTATAATGTGTCTGTCTGCAAGCATTACAATGTAGAGTAGTCAGTAAATGACAGCCTAGAAGCAGTGTTGCTAAGGAAGATAACCTCCTAGAAGCAGTGTTGCTAAGGAAGATAACCTCCTAGAAGCAGTGTTGCTAAGGAAGATAACCTCCTAGAAGCAGTGTTGCTAAGGAAGATAGCCTCCTAGAAGCAGTGTTGCTAAGGAAGATAACCTCCTAGAAGCAGTGTTGCTAAGGAAGATAACCTCCTAGAAGCAGTGTTGCTAAGGAAGATAACCTCCTAGAAGCAGTGTTGCTAAGGAAGATAACCTCCATTTGAATATGGTGACTTTTTTATAAAGTGGCTTGTGTGCCAGCACATTTTATATTTATAGATATTTAACATTTTATGAGGTTTTTAGCGACATTAGCAAGAGACATTTTAATAGTAATGTTTTTAGTTTCTATCAAAGATCAAATTATTGTAAAATCATAGACAATATTAAAGTGGCACAAACTCCTTTTACTAAATACTTCACATAAAACCTCAATTAAACTATTACAGTATGATATTAATATTGATGCAATACGTGCCTTATATGACATTACAATTTTGGTAGAACAGTTGATTCCTCAATATTTTTTGGGACTTACCAAAAATTATGTCATCGGATCGTTTATATGTTATTTCTGAATATCAGGTTTGAGTTCAGTTGATTACAAGTGATGGTTACGCATGATTCAGTAAGTAGTGACTTTTAAATACAGCATAAATCTCATCCAAAAATATATAAACTCAGCTTGTGACCCTTTAAATACAGCATAAATCTCATCCAAAAATATATAAACTCAGTTTGTGGCCCTTTAAATACAGCATAAATCTCATCCAAAAATATATAAACTCAGTTTGTGACCCTTTAAATACAGCATAAATCTCATCCAAAAATATATAAACTCAGTTTGTGGCCCTTTAAATACAGCATAAATCTCATCCAAAAATATATAAACTCAGTTTGTGACCCTTTAAATACAGCATAAATCTCATCCAAAAATATATAAACTCAGTTTGTGACCCTTTAAATACAGCATAAATCTCATCCAAAAATATATAAACTCAGTTTGTGACCCTTTAAGTTATATATGTTTGTCTGAAGTCTGATGAGATTATTTATTTTACAGACCGAATGGCAGTATTGTCACCTTTCTTTATTTGTTAATGATAATAAGTCAACAAATTACATTTTACTGTATCAATTCAAGTACTAATTAAATCATGTACTGAGTTGGAACTAAACAACAATGCTTATTGCTCTTTACTTTTCATCCAATTTAATATCTATTTACATCTCTCCAAGTTGATTGACAGTATGACCAACCAATCAGCAAACAGTAATAAGTTAAGTATATATATCACCAGAGTGAAATTTGGTGTTATTTATGGACATTCTTCCCTAAATAATAACACACTTTTTGATGTTTTTTAACAGGAAGTTGTTGCTACAAGAGTAAGATAATTGAAAAGAGAGAATATTGAGGAGACTCCAAACAGTACTTAGATTATAGGCCTATTATCACTACAATCACTTACAATGTCTTTGTTCAGTTGAGGGTAATCTTCGTGACATAGAGGGCATTGTCACTTCAAGTTGAAGACAAGTAGTGACAAAACCCACAGGTCATGACTAATTTTTGGTTCAGTCAGGAAAACTGTTGGTAAATTATACCTGCACAAGCTGTATAGTTTTGAAAATATTGGAAAAATAATGTCACTTTTGGATAATTAGACTTAAATTTGGAACACAACAGAATAAATGATGTAAATGTGCAATGTCATGATGGAAAATCCTGTATTTTCTGTTTGAATATGTACAACTTGGCTTGTATATGGTAATGACCTGAATGTTCTGTTTAGTATACATGTATATCCATCGGAATGGACAAGTATGTTTATTTTCTAAATATGAAAAATCAATAAGAAATGCTACAATATGTGCTATTCACATAATTAGTAGAATCACCACTGTGACTGTATTTACACATGTTTATACTTTCAATACATTTACTAATATACCAGTTTTGCAATGAACTAAATTAAAAAAAAAAACCTGTATAAATTCTACCAAATGTAGTCAAAATCCATATTGAGAAGGAAATTTATGCATGCTGCCTATTTAGGAAACACTACATAAAATTGAGGTCACTAAACAATGAACAAGTGGTTGAAACTATAAATTAAATATAACAGGATTAGCATAAAATGTCATCTTGTACATTCTGTTAGCCCCACCTAAACATGTAGTTCAAGTCACTTCAAATTACTATGGATTTCAAGTACAATGTTTGGTGGTTCACCTATCAAAATACCTGAATGGTATACACATGATCCCTGACAACAAGGAATTCTACATTGTTTGGTTGACAAAGACCATTCTGTACCTGTAGGTTGTATGTGTATGTACACTAGGGTTAACAAGACTTAGGGTTTTCTATGAATATGTGCCAGGTAGCTTTAGTGGTATTTATATTGTACTCCATTCCTTTATCTAGGGATGTGTATGGGAAGGATGTGAATTAAATAAAGGGTCAGGTCAGATCAAAAACTGTGAACGGGAAATGGAAAATTAAATTAGCCATGTGTATTCAGTGTCAAATTTATATAATGGTACATTGTATGTGATAAGGAATAATTGCTTATCATTTGTGATAAAAACCAAGATCATATGACATTGATATATTAACTAGAAATCTAACTACAATCGTTAAAAAACAAATTTATTCCTAAATTGTATTTTGCCTTTATCCATATAGTATGAGTTTTGTGTCTCTAAAAATTATGGCAAATGTAAATGATATCTTTTCTTTTTAAAACTTAAAATCAGCTTTTAAAATGAAATCTTCCTGTGTGTTGTGTGTTCAAATGAAATACTCAATACATACTGGGTGGAAATTAAGAAATCTTCCTGTGTGCTGTGTGTTCAAATGAAATACTCAATACATACTGGGTGGAAATTATGAATCATAAGTCTTAATATAAACAAAGAAATAAATTGATATGGCTATCTTTTTTTTTAATTTCAACTTAATTGCTCTGAAATTTGACAGAAGAACATAAAAGCTGAGTAATGACTTAACTCTGATAGATAGAGTTAGGTGTAATTGGTTTATTTTTAAAAAAATACTGGCATATTATAACTTTTGCAGGCAAGTAATATTTAAGAGCTAATAAATGCTGATGTGAACACTGTTCATCAACATCTGTACTGAAATAATCTCATAAATCACTCTTCCATAAAATTCACCCCTAAGCACAAATGACAACAAATATTTATAGGATATGTCACAAAATTGACAAAGTACATCAAATCATATTTTACTTTTAAGTTGTTTTTTGTTTGTCTAATTATTATTTCAGACATTTACATCATAGAAACAAAATAACATTTATCTTGAAGCCATAATATCTATTCAACTTGTTTTGGACAGGTGATTATGTCAACCCAGCTGCAATAAAGGGGCACAAGCTGAGTTTATACATATTTGGGTGTAGTTTTTGCTGCATATTTGAAAGGTACTTATAGTATTGTATTTATTGTTGCCATCTCTTGTAATTAACTGAACTCAAACCTGGTATTAAGATATAATTTATAAACAATCTGATAATATAATACATGTAAAAAATGTTCAATAAATCCTTGCTATGGTATCAACTGTCAGAAGATAATAGTAGTGTTATAGAAACTATGCACTGACATTAAAATCACTTTAAAATAGCTTAATTGAGGTTATGTAAGTATTTTCATTTGAGTAAAAAGCCTATAAACTCAGCTTGTGTTACTTTAATCCTATGCACTTTATAAAGGCTGCAATGGATTGTATGCTCCCCAGGGAGTTGAGGAAGTATGAAGGGATAGGTGCATATAAGAAGTGATAATTATAAAGCACTTTGACCACAGAGTGGGACAGGGCTATATAAAAACCAACATTTTATTAATGTTAGTATTAGTATGACATTTTATTTTAATAAGGGCTTAAGTTAAATTTATGTGTCACATTTACTTACTCATGTACTCTCAATTATTTATAATGAAATTAAGAAATGTTCCTGAACCTTGTATCAATATAAAGCAGCATTATTAGCAGGTGTTTTTTTATACAGTACATCACTAGCTATTTATGTTCAAGTTGAAAGTTGTGATAATGTTATAGGAATGTAAGTTTGCAGTAGTTTTATCAATAATAAAAAAATGATATTATCTTTATTGTATTTGGCTAACTATTATGTTAATGAGGTTAATAATTAGCATACTTAGAATAAACTCACCAGTATGACATCCATGGCTTGATATGTAAATAATGTATACAATGCCATTAAGTCATAACAAAGTTAATTTCCCCTGAGATTACTTGGTACACGAAAGTGATGAGTCGATTTACTGAAAACACATCATTGTATGTATGATGAATTCTATTTGACAAAAGATGGTGTTTTTTTTCAGTACATTTACAACTTTGAATGCTAAGGTTTACAGTTACAAGTTATCTTGAAATTAATACATTGTTATTTGAAAGTAGCCATATGGATGAGGATTGTGTATTTATTTTGGATATTTTAATTTATAAAACAATTTTATCATGGCTTCCTAATGAAAAAAATAAATGTGAACCAAGATAGACCAAGTCTGTGTTTGAAACTCAATACACTACAAAAAAAACCTAGAAAATATTAAAAAGTTTGTTAATGTATATCAATAATTTTACACATTTATTAATCTTTTACACATTATTGAGTTACAAACAAAGACTTGGCATATGTTATTTCGCATTGATTTTTTTAAGTTGGAAGCCATAATAAAATTGTTTTATAAATTAAAAATCCCAAATGACCACTATAAACAACATAAAGGAAGACATTGAGTAACTCTGATGTTACATTTTGTCAAATTATTGCCGCCATGTGGATATTGAACCACAGACAAGGAACTGTTTTTATCTTGTATGCATATCACAAACAGAAAATAATATACACCGACTTAATATGACAGTTTTGGTAGTAATATTAGTTCAGTGAAGAAATATTCAGCACAAATTAATTAGTCAGAATTTTTATAGAGCTATAATTATGTTATGATAAAATTATGAAATTATTATTTATTTAACATCTCTAAATTGTTTGAACAAACAGAATATGTCTTGTTTTGCAAATTCATATTAAGTACAAACACCAGGGTATATATTGTCATGGTTGTCAAGTGGATGTTTGCTTTGATATACAGTTAGGTTCCCTAAAGCCACAAAGTCTTTGAATACAACTACAAATGTAGATGAAATTCTATTTGAGACCTATTACAACTTAACAGGTATACTACAATCTTATGTCATCTAATCACATGAAGGAGGATGTCAGTTCAATCTTGGAGTACTGTTATTGTTGGCTTGGTTGGAGAGTTCTTTACTCCACAGCAAGATATTTGCTAGTCTATCAGTATGCACAGAAATAGATGTCAATCTCTAATTGAACTACAACACCAGCAATCTACAGGTATAAAAAATACTTGAAAACATTGGTTGGTACTTTGTATGGCATTGGTTGGTACTTTGTATGGCATTGGTTGGTACTTTGTATGGCATTGGTTGGTACTTTGTATGGCATTGGTTGGTACTTTGTATGGCATTGGTTGGTACTTTGTATGGCATTGGTTGGTACTTTGTATGGCATTGGTTGGTACTTTGTATGGAATTGGTTGGTACTTTGTATGGAATTGGTTGGTACTTTGTATAGCATTGGTTGGTACTTTGTATAGCATTGGTTGGTACTTTGTATGGCATTAGTTGGTACTTTGTATGGAATTGGTTGGTACTTTGTATGGCATTGGTTGGTACTTTGTATGGCATTGGTTGGTACTTTGTATGGCATTAGTTGGTACTTTGTATGGCATTGGTTGGTACTTTGTATGGCATTGGTTGGTACTTTGTATGGCATTGGTTGGTACTTTGTATGGCATTAGTTGGTACTTTGTATGGCATTGGTTGGTACTTTGTATGGCATTGGTTGGTACTTTGTATGGCATTGGTTGGTACTTTGTATGGCATTAGTTGGTACTTTGTATGGCATTGGTTGGTACTTTGTATGGCATTAGTTGGTACTTTGTATGGCATTGGTTGGTACTTTGTATGGCATTAGTTGGTACTTTGTATGGCATTGGTTGGTACTTTGTATGGCATTGGTTGGTACTTTGTATGGCATTGGTTGGTACTTTGTATGGCATTAGTTGGTACTTTGTATGGAATTGGTTGGTACTTTGTATGGCATTGGTTGGTACTTTGTATGGCATTGGTTGGTACTTTGTATGGCATTGGTTGGTACTTTGTATGGCATTGGTTGGTACTTTGTATGGCATTGGTTGGTACATTGTATGGCATTGGTTGGTACTTTGTATGGCATTGGTTGGTACTTTGTATGGCATTGGTTGGTACTTTGTATAGCATTGGTTGGTACTTTGTATAGCATTGGTTGGTACTTTGTATAGCATTGGTTGGTACTTTGTATGGCATTAGTTGGTACTTTGTATGGAATTGGTTGGTACTTTGTATGGCATTGGTTGGTACTTTGTATGGCATTAGTTGGTACTTTGTATGGCATTGGTTGGTACTTTGTATGGCATTGGTTGGTACTTTGTATGGCATTGGTTGGTACATTGTATGGCATTGGTTGGTACTTTGTATGGCATTGGTTGGTACTTTGTATGGCATTGGTTGGTACTTTGTATAGCATTGGTTGGTACTTTGTATAGCATTGGTTGGTACTTTGTATAGCATTGGTTGGTACTTTGCATGGCATTAGTTGGTACTTTGTATGGCATTGGTTGGTACTTTGTATGGAATTAGTTGGTACTTTGTATGGCATTGGTTGGTACTTTGTATGGCATTGGTTGGTACTTTGTATGGAATTGGTTGGTACTTTGTATAGCATTGGTTAGTACTTTGTATGGCATTGGTTGGTACTTTGTATGGCATTGGTTGGTACTTTGTATAGCATTGGTTAGTACTTTGTATGGCATTGGTTGGTACTTTGTATGGCATTGGTTGGTACTTTGTATGGAATTAGTTGGTACTTTGTATGGCATTGGTTGGTACTTTGTATGGAATTAGTTGGTACTTTGTATGGCATTGGTTGGTACTTTGTATGGCATTGGTTGGTACTTTGTATGGCATTGGCTAGTACTTTACATGTATATGGCATTGGTTGCTACATTGTTATGGCATATAGCATTGTATAACATTTCTACATAGCCAACCAAGTTACACAAATGCTAGAAGTAAAATGCATGCAAACTCCATCTGATCTCCTCAAAGCTAAAAGTAGACCATATTGCTTGAAGTAACTTCAATACCTTTTTTTGTAAACATTCATTGTATTATTGTGTCACTACTTTCATAGTATTACCTTCATACACCAAAGAAGTAGCTCTCAAACTAAGCTGATTGGCAAACTTTTTTGTTCTAAAAAATTCAAAAAATGGCCACTGCCATGGAGACCAACAAAAGCACTAGCAAAATTGTTTGACAGAATAGGTTTTGGAAAGTAGTGGTTTAATAGAAGGAATGTAGTTGGTATGACTGATAGCAGTAGTGGCATTTACAGTATACAGAAAACTAATACAATCAATCAGTGTAAGTTGACATAGACTTGATAGATTTACCTTGTAGTTGACAATTGTGTGTAAGTCACTAACCAATATTATGTAACCTAATTACTGGTAGTGTTTGTTAACTTATTCTTAGCTTACACCTGTCAAGACATCCTCTCAGGGTTTGTTTAATTGTAAATCAAAAGGCTTTTGTTGGCTTGTTTCTGTTTGGGAACTCTAGACACTTTCAATGGCTACACCTACTTTATGTACTTGTAATGAGTAAAACATTTAATGTCAATGGAATAATATGGTTTTAAAATATGACAGAAATGAATCATTTGTCATGAATTTGTAATTACTGTGTTTGGTTGCAGACTTGTATATAACAGTGTCATGTCTGCACACAAATACAGGAATTACAAATTCATGACATTGTTTTTTCTCCTCCAAAACATAAAAATGAAAATAAAACATGACACATTAGACGATGTTGAGTTTTTAAAGGATAGAAATTGATGAATGTGTGTATGGCCAAATCCTTGTCTGACACTCAATACATTTCAAAAAGATAAAAATGTGTACATGTTTGTTATTGTACGTACAACCGTTTCACTCATTTTTTTAAGTTTTGCAATGTAATGAGTTACAAACACAGACTTGGTCAATATTGTTTCAAATTGATTTTTCAAGTAGGAAGATAAAATTGTTTTATAAATTAAGAATACAAAATAACTACCCAATCCTTATCCATATGGCTACTAAAGTCTGTCAAAACATGGTAAAAAGTATGTAGAAGTATGGTTTTGACTTTCATGATCAAAACCGATTTCAAAATTTGACAGGACTAGCTTATTTGAATAGTCCTTCATATAGATGCTTTGGTCGTCATGAACTGTAATGGTAATAGTGATGGAGTGTTGTGGCAAAACTAAACAAAAATACAGATATGCCAAACATATATTCTACCATTGTGCCAATCTAAAAGCAAATTTGTTCAGCAAGTTGAGGTGTTCAAGTTTGTTCATATAGTGTTTGTTGCATTAATCACACAAGATTTCAGTTTCTAAAACATGACTACTGATTTCAGAAAAAAAATGAGCACAATGTATATGTACCCATCAAGGCACTAGGGAGTATACCTTGTCATGTCAAAATACTTTGCACATATTATTGAAATGGAAAATCATAAAATTCCATAACTCTAGATATTGAAATGATAGATATATTATACTTCTTGATGACTAATAATGCGGATGTCATGGCAACAAGACGGCAGGTGGTACATGTCATCATGCTCATTGTGTACAGAAATGTCAATACACAATTTAACAATCACTATTGAATGACATTAGAAAGACACCCCCTTTTCATCTTTACTTTTGTTATTAAGTTTAATGTACATATTTCAGTCACCTCTGAATTCATATATACATGATATTATATATATAATAAGATCAACTCACTGGAATCTTTGCCATATGTTTTTAATTTTATGGTGATTTTTCTATCAGAGATAATGGTATAATTCTAAGGACAATGTGGTAATATCACACTAGGCAATATCTACTGACAAGATAAGAGGTGTCACTTTTGTCATTGGGTGTGATTAGGGACAGTTTGGTTGTAAGGAGACGTTTTGGAACTGCAGTCTTTTAGCTTTACTAAATCTTTCAACCCAACAAGGTTGTGTTTCAGATTAGGGGGTCGAATTAATTTAATTTAATTTCAGATGTTCTTCTTTGATACTTTTGATATGTTTTATATCAGTACATTTATCTTATCATCACACCTTGCCAAGTGTTTGACCTAAACGTCATGACTGTTGTTATGGTTTCCGGTTGCTCTATAGCATGACTCCAGCTGCCTCCTTGTAAATTACAGTATGTCTAACTGATCGAAAGATTTTATTTCACCTTCCATTTTACTTTAATTCTTAACATTGAAAGAGCCATTGATATGCTTCTATAGATTGTGAACCGAAGTGTGAACGTGACTTGATTAGCAAGTTAATCCACGAAATTGAAAAAAAAGTCACCTCTGAGTTTCAACTTCAATTTCCTGAGGTGTCAAGTCATATGAAAATGCGTGTATGGTTTAATTAACTCTCTCTCTTAGAATTCATAACACTTCATTTCCCCCACTTTAGAAGTGTATTCACTCTGACATTATTAGTCTGTATACAGAGACAGGAGTCTCAAACATTTGTCGAAAGAAAATAAAGAAATAAATATTCCGCAATAATGATTTCATTATTTTCTCTTTCAAAATTCTAGCCAGTGTTATTCTCGTCCGCGCTCGTTTCGTATTTGGACTTCTTGGCCTAACAACGAGTTTACGGAAACAACACATCGCGAGAACGTTTAGAGAATATTATATTGCGTAGTGTCTTCAACTGTTAACGGTATCAAAGAAGACAGCTCCCTCCTCGAGTTCCAAATTGAGATAGTTGCACACACGTTTTGTGTGTCACTATTTACCCCAACACTTGAGATTTGTATTTATTTATAATGAGATAATGATGTCTATTCAGTGAAACTTGGTAACTATCACGCCATTAATCATTTATCATACGTAGTAAAGGTAACAAATAGTTACAACAACCTAGGATCGTAATACAATTGGTTACGGGGTCGCGGCCTGTTTGTTTTGTGTCTCGCGTCATTTATAATAAAACACCCAAGCTAACAACAGGCATAGCAAAGTAATCTGGGTGATTTTGTTCCGTGGCTTGTTTTGATAGCAACTTAACTACAGGCACCGTGAATTGTATTAAAGTAAATGTTATGTGAATGCCAAATTAAATAACACGACAACATTTGCAATGTCAGTTTCATAGTATACTCTCAATATTGGCATACCTGTTTCTATTTGTTGAGAAATAAACATTTCTTTGTTGTCACAATAAAATAATCATATTATTTTCACCGCCGGCTGGCTGTCAAACATTATACTCGGATTACGAACTGTTGTAATTGCCACATTAATTGGATTTATAACTTTAACAAGTCATGACGGCGTGTTAATATACTTATGGTAGATTTGGCAGTCACTACAAATGTGTTCTTATGATTTTTTTTGTTCCAAATTGTTTCGATGCCCTGGTACTTTTCCCTTGGTAATGTGTTACGTGTTTATCAAAGACTTATTTCGGGTGTATTATTTCATTTCAAGCACCAACCGATGTGCGGACCATGGACTCGCCTTCGAGCTAGCATTCTTTTACCTCTGTGATTGTCTTGTTACATTGAAAACCACCAAGTGTCTCATTCATGTTTTACCCATCTATTAAATAAAATACTGAGGGAAATCTTCTATACAATTATTATGGGATATTAGCTCTTCTAGATTTGACTATTTGCGTATACATTTTGTAATACATAGTAATATCTACCTGGTCATTATAATAATATTTATGCCCCCACAACAGTTAACCGTTTTATTACCATCCCTTTGTATGGTGACATAAATGGTCGATTTGTCGAGAATATCAAGGGAAGCTGTCATTATTTGCAAGGTCGCGCTGGGGCGGAACAGTCCCTGGGCCGCGATGCAGTCAAAGGTCCGAGTAAAGGGCATGGCCAGAGAAGAAGTGTGGTCATATTCATTTAGAGTCTCTTCAGAAGAGTTTCTTCAGAAAGACTGTGTACTCTTGGGATTATCTTAGCAGCAGTCCAAACTTACAAGAGATTAAATTGTGTATTTTACTCAGTCAATATAGACAATATAGGCAGTATCAAAGAGGGAGATTATCTACATGTATCGTTCAATAAATTTCCATCTGGCAGCCAAAACTTAATTCAAACTAGTCTGTCCTAAAACCATTTTAAAAATGAATTACTTCTCATAATATCAACTCAAGAATGATACTATACGGGTATTATTCATTTAAATAATACTATGTCAAAATCGATTTGTTATGATTTAACGTCCTGGGACTACGTGTATCTAATGGCTTTTTGGAGAAAAGAATTTGGTCGTTTCTGGCAGTCAGAACCACCGAAGTCGTCATGATCTTTGTTGTCAATGTATACTTCACCATTGAAACATTATATTGTCCCTTATGGACTTGAAACACATACTTAAAATATAGTTTATGACGGGTCGGCATGTGTCCCTGGTTACCAAGTCTTGCGGTCAAGCTTGTAATTAAAGTTTAGCGTAGTGGATTTGTAAAATACATTGCGTTGACACCCGGGTTTAAAACTGTCATACCGATTACACTATACTCGACACGACACTAGCGATGTGTTTATTTCTATTTGACAGGCTTATTGTTAAAACCTGACAATATTAACGGAACTGTATGTTAAACCAAGTGTAACGTCAAATGTCTTGTTGCACACCCTAACCACCTGTTATTCGATATCCTAATGTAGGAAACGTCACAGTGTAAAATCGGAACTAGGGGAGCATGAAATACAATTATTTCTGATCAGAAAGCGTTCTGGACATTGTATAATTTAAACATGCACGTTAGGAAGGTGGTTGCCATCTTACCTTTTAAGCTACTGTACCTATTACGCTTCAAGTTTATCAATGGGTGTGTTTGTTCTAATAAAATAGAACCATCTTCACCCCTACTCGTTATAATATAAAGGTGTTAAAACATATTTGCAGCCTATTGTTGAATTAGCCCTCACCAATTCTTCACCAACCATGTTTTCTGCCGCGAATATGTACTTTATACTTTGTGCGATCGCGAATAATAAGGACAACACTAAAAGCTTACCTTAGGTCCGACACAGTGGGTCGCTGTGGTAGCATGTACGGCGTGAATAGCTCGCTCGACTCGAAATTCCTGGATAAGTCGTCGAGTCCGAAATTCTCTCGGTAAAAGTGGGTCGGTGCCAATGTATCGGAGGCTGCCATTTTCTTGTACTTGTCTCCGAAGAGAGATAGCTACATAATCAAACTCGGTGTCCACTCAAAGAAGTCTCCGTTGTCGGGCTTCGTATGGCGTGCTAGCAGCGATAGGGGCTTGTAATTTGACAATGGTCGTACGTAACTCTAAACATTCAGGTAGCCTTAGCAACGACGCCAGACGCCATTGGTTGTCTCTATGGCTGACATAGTGGGATGCAAATGAAGCACTCTGGCATGCAAGTCAATAGGGCAATAATAAGGTAATGTCCACACAGCGGGGCCAAACAAATACAAAACGGAGTCGGGCGGAACAAAATCGATATTTCAAGCGGCCAATTTACTTGCACACTGCGCAAGTCCAAGTATGCCTTTAAAACGTGGTGTCACACATACAGACAGACAAAAAGTTAAGTCTGTCTGACTCACTGAAATACCCCTTGTCATTCAATTTTGATATGCTAACAAAAGTATTATCACTGCTTAGTATGGGTTACTTATTTAGCTGTAACGGATCAAGGAGTTACCCTGTGGGCATGGCAGACTGCTGCTTTTGAACTACATCAAATAACACACCTACCTCCTCAATCTTAGAACAATCTGTCAAGGGCAGGTATAGAACAAGGTAGATTTGTAGTGTAGGGGAAATCCCTTTTGTGTGAGTCTTCTAGCCCGGTCTGCTGCATAAAAGGTAACCCTCCCTGACCCTGATCTAGTGGTCATCCCTGAATTTCCTTTCTCTAAAACATGATCCTCCCCCTCTGTGGTTCAAATATTTCGTTTCAAAACAATTTGTGAAAATGTTGTTGGGTAGAAATCTAACTTAATGGTAACAACTCTATCCATCGCTCAATGCCACCACATTGGTTGCATCCACTATTACCACCCACAGAGAGTTTATGTGAAGGGATTCATTAATTAATTTTTCTGTGTTTGGATCTAATTGACGTACTAGTTGAACGCCAGAACTCCCAAAGAAAGATGGGCACATCTACTCTTAATTACCGACATTGTCTGTACAGAGGTCAACACCGCCTTCCCGCCACAATTATTCCTAGAACAATATTTCCTGAGGCTAAAGGGATCCACTGCCCCGTTAATACAGTTTAATAATATTTCGTGTGCGAACTGAACTTAGAAATAGCGAAAACTAAATGCATGGGTCACATGACCATATTGTCCGGGACAGTTCCGGTCCAAAACTACCGTGCTACGTGATCTGGAAGTAGAAATCATCGTGATTTTGATGATAGTATGACATAATGATGATAGTATGACATAATGATGATAGTATGACATAATGACGTTATAGATAAAAAAACAAACAAAAAAAAACAGGTGGGGGTGCATCACCCATGATGCATTCTGCGAAAAATAGAACCATTCGGGGTTTAATTATCTATAAAACTTTTTACTGAGAGTGTTATAGAACATTTTTCATCATTTACATTCTAGATCTTCTCAAACTTAAGAGCGAGAAATCACTTCAATGGGCTACTTCACCGAGTTTCGAAGTGTATTGATTACACAAGTCACGTGACCTGTTGTATAGTTATAATCAACAAGTGTTTAGAAATTAAACTTCCCGCGGTTCGCAGTAAAGTGGAAATTATTGTCTTGGTATGACGTAATTGTTGGCATATGGGAAGCAGCCTTGCACAGACGTTCTGTGCAGCCAATATGCGAGTTTTTCATCAGTTTAGTATTGCCAGTAGTACGCTCTCCACCAACTAGTAGTTTATTCGTAATCGTTAATTGTATCAGTTTGGGTCGGTTTTCTAGCCTTTCCGGCAATTTTTTAGTCACTTTCGCTTTGTTAGTTCAATTTAATTTACGCCATTTCACAGACCCATATTTTTCAAGTAAAGAATTTGTTTGTGTACAGTCTATTATTCAAGTAAAGATTTGTTTGTGTACAGTCTATTATTCAAGTAAAGATTTGTTTGTGTACAGTCTATTATTCAAGTAAAGATTTGTTTGTGTACAGTCTATTATTCAAGTAAAGATTTGTTTGTGTACAGTCTATTATTCAAGTAAAGATTTGTTTGTGTACAGTCTATTATTCAAGTAAAGATTTGTTTGTGTACAGTCTATTATTCAAGTAAAGAATTTGTTTGTGTACAGTCTATTATTCAAGCAACGCTTTCCACCACTTTATGACTTACAGGTGATTTGAATCTTGAGTTCATTTCTGTAGTCTAGATAGACAAGCACATTAGCTTCTAGCATATAGCTATATATTTGATATTGGCAACTTCTTACTTGTCTGTGGATACATGCAGTTGAAGGCAGAAGAGGGAATCAACATTGATTCAATGAAAGTTTAATAAAATGGCTACATTGTTAAAAAAATATTGTAGTTCATTCAGGTTTATGATCCCGTGACGTCATCAATCAGCCTTATCTCTCGCTGACTTTGTTATAAAATATTACCATTATATCGTCTACAGTTCAACATCATCGTCATTATATTGTCTACAGTTCAACATCATCGTCATTACACCAAAACGGACAAGTTTAACTGCACGCATCATTAATAGACTTGGTTTACAGTGCGTTTAATCGAAGCGATAAAGACAACATGACTGGATGATACTATCTCAAAGTGTTGATCGTCGTAAAACACAAATTTAATACCTCTTTGTGGCAACAGTAGCACCACCCGAAAAAATAGTCTGGCATTCCATAATGCCAGTACATGTGGTATCTTATTGATCAAGAGTAAATTATTACGACATCTATACAGTTAGTCCACAACCAGCATCTATACAGCCAGTCCACAACCAACATATATACAGTTAGTCCACAACCAACATCTATACAGTTAGTCCACAACCAACATCTATACAGTTAGTCCACAACCAACATCTATACAGTCAGTCCACAACCAGCATCTATACAGTCAGTCCACAACCAGTATCTATACAGTTAGTCCACAACCAACAACTATACAGTTAGTCCACAACCAACCAACATCTATACAGTTAGTCCACAACCAACATCTATACAGTTAGTCCACAACCAACATCTATACAGTTAGTCCACAACCAGCATCTATACAGTCAGTCCACAACCAGTATCTATACAGTTAGTCCACAACCAACATCTATACAGTTAGTCCACAACCAACATCTATACAGTTAGTCCACAACCAACATCTATACAGTTAGTCCACAACCAACATCTATACAGTTAGTCCACAACCAGCATCTATACAGTCAGTCCACAACCAGTATCTATACAGTTAGTCCACAACCAACATATATACAGTTAGTCCACAACCAACATCTATACAGTTAGTCCACAACCAACATCTATACAGTTAGTCCACAACCAACATCTATACAGTTAGTCCACAACCAGCATCTATACAGTCAGTCCACAACCAGTATCTATACAGTTAGTCCACAACCAACATCTATACAGTTAGTCCACAACCAACATCTATACAGTTAGTCCACAACCAACATCTATACAGTTAGTCCACAACCAACATCTATACAGTTAGTCCACAACCAGCATCTATACAGTCAGTCCACAACCAACATCTATACAGTCAGTCCACAACCAACATCTATACAGTTAGTCCACAACCAACATCTATACAGTTAGTCCACAACCAACATATATACAGTTAGTCCACAACCAACATATATACAGTTAGTCCACAACCAACATCTATACAGTTTGTCCACAACCAGCATCTATACAGTTAGTCCACAACCAACATCTATACAGTTAGTCCACAACCAGTATCTATACAGTTAGTCCACAACCAACATCTATACAGTTAGTCCACAACCAGCATCTATACAGTTAGTCCACAACCAACATCTATACAGTTAGTCCACAACCAAGATCTATACAGTTAGTCCACAACCAACATCTATACAGTTAGTCCACAACCAACATCTATACAGTTAGTCCACAACCAACATCTATACAGTTTGTCCACAACCAGCATCTATACAGTCAGTCCACAACCAACATCTATACAGTTAGTCCACAACCAGTATCTATACAGTCAGTCCACAACCAACATCTATACAGTTAGTCCACAACCAACATCTATACAGTTTGTCCACAACCAGCATCTATACAGTCAGTCCACAACCAACATCTATACAGTTTGTCCACAACCAGCATCTATACAGTCAGTCCACAACCAACATCTATACAGTTAGTCCACAACCAGTATCTATACAGTTAGTCCACAACCAACATCTATACAGTTAGTCCACAACCAACATCTATACAGTTAGTCCACAACCAATATCTATACAGTCAGTCCACAACCAACATCTATACAGTTAGTCCACAACCAACATCTATACAGTTAGTCCACAACCAACATCTATACAGTTAGTCCACAACCAACATCTATACAGTTAGTCCACAACCAGCATCTATACAGTTAGTCCACAACCAGCATCTATACAGTTAGTCCACAACCAACATCTATACAGTTAGTCCACAACCAACATCTATACAGTTAGTCCACAACCAACAACTATACAGTTAGTCCACAACCAACATCTATACAGTCAGTCCACAACCAACATCTATACAGTTAGTCCACAACCAACCAACATCTATACAGTTAGTCCACAACCAACATCTATACAGTTAGTCCACAACCAACATCTATACAGTTAGTCCACAACCAACATCTATACAGTTAGTCCACAACCAAGATCTATACAGTTAGTCCACAACCAACCAACATCTATACAGTTAGTCCACAACCAACATCTATACAGTTAGTCCACAACCAACATCTATACAGTTAGTCCACAACCAACATCTATACAGTTAGTCCACAACCAAGATCTATACAGTTAGTCCACAACCAACCAACATCTATACAGTTAGTCCACAACCAACATCTATACAGTTAGTCCACAACCAATATCTATACAGTTAGTCCACAACCAACATCTATACAGTTAGTCCACAACCAACATCTATACAGTTAGTCCACAACCAATATCTATACAGTCAGTCCACAACCAACATCTATACAGTTAGTCCACAACCAACATCTATACAGTTAGTCCACAACCAACATCTATACAGTTAGTCCACAACCAACATCTATACAGTTAGTCCACAACCAACATCTATACAGTTAGTCCACAACCAACATATATACAGTTAGTCCACAACCGGTATCTATACAGTTAGTCCACAACCAATATCTATACAGTCAGTCCACAACCAGCATCTGTACAGTTAGTCCACAACCAACATCTATACAGTTAGTCCACAAGTCGTTGTTGGAAAAACTAAGTATTTTTAAAAATATCGATAAAATTGGTTGATGTATTGGTTGCCATCGTGAAACACATTAGGAAATTGATGCGATGTCGCAGGACGATGACGTCACTGAAATCAGCAAAACATGTATACATAAGACTAGGATTAATATTAACACACGACTTATGACCATCTTTAAAACTTAAAGACAAACACCTAGAAACTGAGTTACATCAAATAGCTAGCTAAACACAAGTCATTGGAAATAAAATCGAGAACATTGTGAAGTCTTTCAAGAAATAGTGGATGCGGAAACTGACATCAACTAAAAAGACAATAATTAAATAATATTATATAATTAAATAATATTATATAATAATAATGATTTTAATGAGCAGACACAGAACTACTAACAAAATGAGAAACAGAGAAACAATTTGTTGAAAACATGGAAGGATGTAGAGAGAAGTGTGTAAGTGAGTGAGAGTTAAGATTGAAATAGGTTAAAGTGTTAAGGGCAGAGTAGAAGGAAGACTTAGAGTGAGAGTGACGAAGACTGTGGGGAAGACTGTTCCAAATTGAAGGAGCAGTGTACAGTAAGCAAAGCAACGCTCTACGAACTTCTTAGTGACAAATGGAAAAGTCTTTAGGTTGTGTGTGTCAGAAGAAGACCTACGTTGTCTATGGGGAGCATAAAGATGAAGAAGATGAGAAAGATATTCAGGACCGGTCACCTCCAACACGTCATGACATATACAAGAAACATTGCATTGTATGCGAGAGTTGATCGGTACCCAATAAAAGAGTGTAGAAGTCAGTGGTGCAACGTGGTCGAACTTTGTGGCTTTGCACACAAGGCGGGTGGCTGCATTCTGTAGCTTGTTAATAAGATTCTAAGGACAACCAGAAAGCAGACCAAGCGAGAAAGAAAAACACAGACAAGACTCCAGTGGCCTGTTGTGTTAGAAAATGACGGATGGAAGCAATCTGACGAAGGTGTATATACGACAGATTACAGACATTCTGACCATTCTCTGCCATGTTGAAAAGACAGTCAAGAGTGACACCAAGGTTCTTGACGCTAGAGGAAAAGTACACATCGACCGACATGGTTGTGAGTGGGGAGAGATTAGTGGCCAGCCTAGGTGACATGATAAACATAGCTTCGACATATAAAACTGTTCTTTCATCTGTAATGGCTGTACATCTGATGAGAAGAAACCAATAACAGAGACTATTTGGAAAACAACGGAAAACATAACTACATGAACTAGACACTCACATATGAAAAAAGAAATAAGTATAAAAAAAAATAAAAAAAATAACAGCAAACAATATCATAAAAAATAAATAAATAAAAATATCTACCTACCTACCCATTTTAAAATTGAGCGTAAAGCCTAATAAAACCATTGTGTGTTGTTTCGCTCAATTTTAGAATAGGTGGGGTGGGTAGATTTTTTTTATTATATAACATTATTTTTTCTGCGTGAGTGTCTAGTTCGGTTTTTCCATGTTTTCCAAATGGTCTCCGTGTTGTTTATTTCAGATGTACAGCCATTACAGATTGGAAGAATAGTTTTACAGTGTCTTTTTATGTTGATGGCAGTTTTCCGCATCCACAATTTCTCATGAGACTTCACAATGTTTATGATTTTATTATTTTTTTCTCGAATACAAAGTTTAGGGTCGGCAGTGAAAAGCTAGGTGGGGTCAGGTAACCTTTTAAACCTCATCGGAACAACACAGTTGTTTTGTTAGGCCTTAGCAAACATTAAGTTCATAGTATCGCCTCCCAAAATTCCAAACGTCACAACAACCACCTGTTGATATCAGATTTCGACTCGGAGTCATAAGAATATTGCTTGGTGAGCACGACTCCATATTGCCAGCAGAGGTGTGTTGATATACTGCGGTTTTGACCTTCATTTTGCGACTCATGCTGTGACCTCTCTTTGAGTGCATGTGCAACCTTTGACCCAATATTTTAGACAACGCAGTTTACAAGTTGACGATTTTCAAATTTTCCGAGGCTTTTGACTCCTATGGAATTTTCAGACAGAATGTAACATTTGACAATTAGTTTCTTCGTTGTTTTTGAATTTTGAATTATTTGTGCTTGTACTTACACCTGAACCATTGCTCAGTCGAGCACCAATACATTTCCAGTAGTGTGTTGTATATCTGAGGACATGATAATCACAACCTTAGCGATATTTCTACATCATTATCAAGAAGTTAAGATTATTAGCTAGTATGAAGACAATCGTCTGGTATGATCGATACCAGTAATTGTACTCAGAATGTTTATGGCATCGTACGATGAAAGACCACATTTTATTATAGAAAGCGCATGTTTTCATTGTCAAGACAATTTGACCAGACATTGAGACAAGTTAGCGTGTCTGACTACAAAACAATATTGCCTATACATATATTGATTTGAGAATTATTAAGTCTACAACATACAAACTCACCGTTCAGAATCCAGAAAATTTACTCTAAAATTCAAAATGTTTGTGCGGTATAAATTTTGAAGTCATCATCTCTCTTTCGGTAATTAAATAAAGATGTACTCGGTGGTTTGTACATGGGCCTCACGTGACAGGTTAGTGTATTCGTACATGTCAGAGGTCGTTACTAAGTGTATAGCGACCTCACACGACACGACCTAGTTACGCTTTAACACGGTGGAATGATTAATTATCAAGTAATGGAATGTACTAATATTTGTTTGTAATTAATTCATATCGATGGAAGTCTTCTCTGTGGAATGAATCCCAAATGAAGAGATAATATATATCCAGTGAGATAAAAGTCGTAAATTGTGAAAACTGAAGGCACACACAACTGCCAAATAGTCGACGCCAAGTGGCTTAAAACAAGAGTTACCTTTAGTGTTTGAAGTACAATTTTTGACATTATGTTTGGTTAGAGTGATATCTGGGCTATCAGAAAATTAATGTTGCCCCTCTGGATTCTCTTGCGCAAACTCACAGGAGGCAGTTTCCATGGTAACGGTGACATTATTTTGAAGGATGTTAAACATTAAAAACGTCATATCTCTGGCTCCAGAAGTGCTATAATCATAATCAAAGTATGTGTTTATATGTTTGAGGAGACGGGCAACTCATTGATCATATGACCTTTCCGATCGATTTCCAAAGTCATAGTGAAAATTCAAGGTCATCTTATTTTTTCTATAGTTTTATTAAAACTCTGGCCCAAAGTTTTATATAACTAACATCAGGCATAGTTGTTATTGCTGAAAATCAGTCACAAAATAGCAAATGATATAGTCTTTCAGGAAAAATACAGTAAAAGCCTATTTGGAGATGCTTTATTACAAAATCCTGTTACCAAGCCAACTGATATCAAGATCCGCAATTATGAAAAATATGACAATACTGAAGAACTCAAGGTCCCAAAGTGCTATAGATTTGACCAAAGTGTCTGTAAATGGGATTTAGGGAAAGGGCAACTCACTGAACACGTGATCTTTTTGATCCAAGGTCAAGGTCATAGTCAAAATCCTAGGTCATCTTAATTTTTCAGTTTTTATCAACAGATCATCAAAACATTACAATAATTACAATTAAAGATAATGTTACATGCTACAAAAAGGTCATAATAGAAAGATTATGACAAAAATAAATATATTGGGTGTTGCTTTGAAATTACATAGATGAAATTACCGGGTCAACAAAATGATGTTAGCTCGTCAAGTGGTTCAATATCTTGAATAATTCTCAAGTAGTTTAATGTTGTATATCTTGGTGTCTGAAAGAGCTATGAGTATGATGCAATTGTCCTTACATTGGTTTTGAGGGATGGGCTATAAATTGGTTACGTGATATTTTACGTATAAAGGTCAAAGTCAAACCTGAGGGCAGGCATTTCAGGGGGGGGGGGTTCATACAGTAATATGAAAATGTTTAGTACTGGCATATTACCGCTGAGGAAGAGACATCAGATACTGTTGCTTAAACAGCTACAAACTCAACGTAGAAGAGGAATCACCACTAAACTTGAAATTAATCACCCAGTATGGATAAATAAAGAGAAAAACATATCTCAGAAACGACTTATTACTGCAAAGGAAGAAATCTACTAAACACAACAGACAGAATTATCAAAAGTATTCAAAGAAATTTGCTTAATAGAACACAACAAAACAAAATCAATAATATTAATAATAATAATAATAATAACAATAACAACAACAACAACAACAACAACAACAATAATAATAATAATAATAATAATAATAATAATAATATAATATAATGATATGTAACTTTATTACCATTTGCATAAATTGCATTGGAAATTGACTTTTTACGTGTACTCATAAAAAGAGGTAAATAAAATTGAAAACTAAAGATTGGAAAGAAAACAATAATTGAATAAAACATTCGAATAAATGCAAGTGAAATAAAAAAGCAAGAGATAAAATTAATATAACACATCAAACGATTTAAAATACACATGACGCTAAAAAGATACAAATGCAGAGACAAATAACATGAAACTAAAACAAATGGTAAAATATCCTAGGACTGGTTTAAAATGCGAATCACAGATGGATAAAAGCTCTTTCTAAAACGTTCTGATTTCGTTTTTATACTCCTGTACCGCATATCCCAGGGTAACAGTTCAAAAAAATGTATGTGCCTGATGACTTTAATCCTTAATGATGGATGTAGCTTTGCGAGTCGATCTGGAATGATATATACCGATGATTCTCTGTGTTGTCCGGACGATTCTCTCAACTGCAACAACTCATCGTAGGTGATATGTTGTTATGTTAAACCAGACTCTATGACAGTGCGGTAAAAATTGACTAAAATACAACCACGATTCATTCCAAATTTCTTTAAACGTCTCAGAAAATAAAGACGCTGTTGTGCTTTCTTTACGAGGTGTTCAGTATTTGTTGGCCAAAACAGTGGATGTGATAGATGAATACCCAGGAATTTGGAAATACTGACAATTTCAATTCAATCTCCACCCTGCGATATTCAGTACCTTCATATTTTGGCGATCATGATACCAGTTGTCTTGGTAACAGAAGTTTGTAATAAAAGCAGCTCAGCATATGCCTTTGCTGTATTTTTCCTGAAAGACTGTATATATAATTTGCTATTTTCTGAGCGATTTTCATCTGTAAAGATGTTAGCTATATAAAAGAATCCGACAGTATTTCAATAGGTACAAAAAATTAAGATGACCTTGAATTTTTTGACAATGACCTTGAACTTGGATCGAAAGAATCATGTAATCAGTGAATTGCTTGTCCCCAAAACCCTATATACAAACACTTACCTCATATCAATAGCACCTTCAGATTAGTATATTAACACTTTGGTATAATTGGGGATATTGATAGCAGTTGTCTTAGTAACAGCATTTTGCTACGAAACAAGTTCATATATACTTTTTTTCAGATTGTATGTTTCTCTATTTTCTGACCGACTTACAGCTTTACCAGCCATATCTGATGGAAGTATACAATGAATATTCCGATAAAAGTGCAACAAATTAAGTTGACCTTGAATTTTGACTATGACTCTGAGCTTGAATCGAAAATGTCATGTAATCATTGAGTTCCCTGTCCCCTCAAATATATATAAACACACTTTAATTGTGATTATACCATTTCTGGGGCACGAGATATGACGTTTTTACTGTTTTAGCATCCTTCAAAATAATATCAGTGTTATAATGGAAACCATCTCCTGTGAGTTTGCGCAAGAGAATCCAGAGGGGCAACATCACTTTTCTAAAGGCCTAGATGTTACTCTAACCAAACATACTGCCAAAAGACGGGCATTTTTTCTTCTTCAAAATTTCAGCCTTGGCGCTCTGACTAAAAGTGTAACTAAATCACCATTAAACATTGCAACGCCGGGAGCAACCCATGTTGTTGTACCATAGACACTTTCATGTAGGGTCTACGGTTTTGATTAATTGCAGAATTACAGTAATTGTCAAACATCGGTATTACTCGCCAGAGAGAGAGAGAGAGAGAGAGAGAGAGAGAGAGAGAGAGAGAGAGAGAGAGAGAGAGAGAGAGAGAGAGAGAGAGAGAGAGAGAGAGAGAGAGAGAGAGAGAGAGAGAGAGAGAGAGAGAGAGAGAGAGAGAGAGAGAGAGAGAGAGAGAGAGAGAGAGAGAGAGAGAGAGAGAGAGAGAGATGGTCGACGAACTGTACTGTACGGTGGAACTATTCTTTGAACTGCAATCATCACGTGACATCGACCGTAGAACATGTCTTAATATATATATACCGATATATATATATATATATATATATATATATATATATATATATATATATATATATATATATATATATATATATATATATATATATATATATGTGTGTGTGTGTGTGTGTGTGTGTGTGTGTGTGTGTGTGTGTGTGCGATATAATATCTTCGAACGATATTCGTCAGATTCAAAACAGTGTGTACTTCATCACTAGTACTGTGGATTTTATTAATGACGTCAGCGTGTACACTGTCTTTAAAGTATCCTTGTATCCCTCCCTCCCTCCCTCCATCAATTGTCGTTTACTGGTTATGTCCAATATTACAACTAGAAATCATTCTGCACTTCTACTTTCTATTAGCTCTACCGCCAATTTTGTCACCAAGGTTGTCTCTTTATCAGTCTGCATCTTCCCCTCTCCTGTTATCAATTCTTAAAATACATCCCTAGTGTTCTCCTTGGACGACATTACGAAGGAACTAGCTACGCCCAGGTCTACTGGCGATGGTCGATTGTTTGTCAGGAGAGCATAACTACAACGTTGACAATGCACTTAATCTCTAAAAGCTACTGTTTCATTTTACTTGTAAAAGTGCATTACTAAAACAAGCTTAGGAGGAAACTACAAGTTTGATTATCATCTCATCATGTCAGTTGTATACCACGATGACCTACAAAACCCTATTCAATTCGTGATAGAGGAATATCAAATTGAATGAAGGATGAAGTCTTCCATTGAATTTCTCAAATAAGTCTATCTTAAATACCTAATGTAGACGTACAAATGACGTTTGATTGAATGGAGAGAAATGATGTACTTGTGAGGGTTGACCCAGTCCATTGTTGAAACGTGCAGCAATAAAACGATGTAGTCGTTCGATAACTCATGACAAGTTATTGGACTCTTTCTTTGCGAAGACGAAGTACGAACATTAAATGGTGGTCGTTGGCCAATAACACTTTCAACTTAAAACGTCTTAAATTGAATAATTGATGTAAATTGATGATTATGTAAATTGATGTCGAGACAAGTATTGAGGCGAATTATGATACACTCAATTAGTTATAGTAATCTTCTTTTGATTGATATTAGATGTCAACGTAATTTCCATGGTAACTTACATTTGGTGTCAACGTAATCTGCATGGTAACATTCGGATAAAATATTGATCGATCAACAGATGGGAGATACTACAGACTAATTAATTAATGTATAATTTCAGTTGGACAGGAATTGTTATAGGAATTCTCAGTTGGACAGAAATTATTATAGGAATTCTCAGAAACATGTACACACCTTGGAATCCAATCAAGTTATTGATAAATAGTTCACAATACTGCTGCCCTTCACTCCTATCAGAATACATCGTATGGATAGCAAATCGCGTAGAAGGAAGTCAACTTGGATCATCACTAAGTTGAAAACCCAGATTCAAGGTTATTTATCTTTGAATATTAGGGTCCCATTGGTATCATAGAACTTTACTAACATCAAGGTAAGGGACCGGACAGAATTTACGGCAGGGGGGGGGGGCCTGGGGAGAAATTGGGGGGGGGGGCATGAAAAAAATGGGAGGCTTGAAGGGGGGGCCATGAAAATTCTCATGGTTTGAAAGGGGGGGGGGGGCCGCGAAATATTTTGTCATTGATAAAAATTAATATGTTAGAAAATTTAGCATTGCATGAGATAGCACTTGATATCGCCTTTAATATTGAATGTCTACACTTTCATTTATGTATTAAAATGGAAGCGTGTACGTTTGTATGTACCTATTTAGTGAAGCATAAAAACACTACTCAAGATTAATTTGATACACCCTGAATTACTCTTATATACTCCAAGTTGTTCACACACACACACACACACACACACACACACACACACACACACTTACACACACACATATGTATACATACATACATTTTAGCACTGTGGAAACAGGTTCAGTGTGTAATTACCATCAAGGATATATATATATATATATATATATATATATATATATATATATATATATATATATATATATATATATATATATATATATATATATATATATATATATATATATATATATATATATATATATATGGTAATATACTAGCATAGGACCTGTAATTTATGTGATTAAAAAGTGACCTTTTGGTGAAAAATGTAAATACAAAAACGTCTGGCCAGATTAATTTAGATAGGTGTTTTATTTCTTTCCTTGACACTATTCTTGAGTTTCACTCTCAGACTCACTAGAGTCTGAAGATGTGAGGCAAGACTTGTCTTTCTTTCTATCTTAAACCAGTGAAATTAAAATATTTCCCTCCTCAGCATCATCAAATGCATCTATCTGTACTAAATATTGTAAAGCATTTAGATGTCTGCGTGGTGTTAAGTGTTTTTTCATCAGTGACTTTGCACTAAAGCAACGGAGAGGTATATGAATACTCTAGTCAATATACATGGTTGGGACCAGAGATGGTAAGAATTCCCACAACCTGTACCAGACCCGGACAGTCCAATGCACTATCTTCCAGTTCATAAGTGTCCAACTGTTGACAGTGAATGAAAGCAGAGAGAGGCAGATGACTGGCAACCCAGGTCAAATATCACAAGGAAATTCAGAAAGGGTGAATTGACAACCAAATAATAGGTGGAAGAATTTTCAAAATTATTTTATGTTGATAGCAAACATATTGAAGCATATGTTCAACACCTGCAAAACCTAAAGAATGTTCAAGAAATGTGAATGCGTACAAGGTTAAGTCAGAAAAGGGAGAAGAAAATCAAGCCGTACCAGGACTATAATTGGCTTGACTTAGTTGTGCATGGAAAGTTAAGCTCTCTTCAGGTTGCTGAATTAGACAAGTACTTGAAATATCAGCAACTAAACATACATGGTAGGAAGGATGACAAGTTGAAAGCTGTCACATGTGATGTGTTAAGAAGAACTTCAAGAGAGCAACAGAAGTCAGTGATTGAAAAGAACACAGGTGATGAAAGTGAAGAGGAACTGTGTGACAGTGAAGAAGGAGATATTGTTTTAGAAGAAATTCGTAGTGATAGTGACACCGATACATCAAGTACTAGTGACAGTGACAGTGGCAGTGACAGTGACAGCGAATAAAATGAGTCTAGCCATCAAAAAGACCAGGATGGTTCCCTTATTGTTCAAACTATATCAGGTAGACTGGCTGGATCATGGAAACTTGCCTTTATATAAATTCAAGATTATGAATAAAGGGATTGTATTGCAAAGGCTATTCATCATTGACACTGCACTTCAAGCTTAATGTGAATGGTTTAGAAAACTGTGAGTAATACTCATCTGATCACTGTACAGTGTATTGAATACAATTCTGAATTTGCTGTCCCCATCATGAAGACACAAATGCCTGACACTATAGGTTTAAATATGTATGGTTTTGGAACTGAAAGCATATTGATTACATCTAAGTATTCCACAACATTCTGAATTTCTTTGCACTTTCATGAAGTCACAAATGTCATGTGTATTGGTAATGCATTTGGTGTAGGAAAGTGAAAGCTATATTTGTCAGACCTCAGTGTGCATAAAATCCTTAGTTTGCTAGCACTTCATGACATCACAAATGTCTGACATTAGATAGTTATTGTGTTATGAGTATAAATAGATATTTGAATACACTATGTAGGTGATGTGATGTCCTTAGATACTCCCCACAAATGTCTCCACTACAGTTTTTCACAAATCACGCATGTGAATGTGTGTTTACTCTGTGTCTGTGTTTCTGTGTATGTATCAGTGAATGACAGTTAAAACCACCACATCAAATGCCTTGGTATTAAGTGATGACTACTTATGGTGTCTAGTTGGGAAATAAACAAGATTATACCACATGTGTATGATTACATGTATAGTCAAAATGGTTTGTTGTTTTTTTTAATGAAAAACTTCCTCTACAACTACTAAGTTGTTTGGGCTGACATAGTAACATAAATAGTAGTACCAAAAGAAATATTACAGTTGTGCTACAGTAACAAAAAAATTGTACTCTTTTTAGTTATTGTAGGGGGCAGGATATTGTGCACTTTTTTTCTCTTTTTTTTTGGGGGGGGGGCCATGAAATTCTTATACTTTTGAAAGAGGGGGCTGTGAAATTTTGGTCACAGTGGATGGGGGGGCCAGGAAAAAAACCAAGTCAGAGATAAATTCTCCCCAGGCCCACCCCCTGCCGTAAATTCTGTCCGGTCCCTAAGCATCTGATTGCGCTCAATATCTGTTACAGATGAAATTAATTTCATAATCGCTTTGAAGTATATTATGTATGACAAATATGACAAATATGGCAAATATGACAAATATGACAAATGTGGCAAATATGGCAAATATGACAAATATGGCAAATATGGCAAATATGACAAATGGCATATATGGCAAATATGACAAATATGACAAATATGACAAATATGGCAAATATGACAAATGGCAAATATGACAAATATGACAAATATGACAAATATGGCAAATATGACAAATATGGCAAATATGACAAATGGCATATATGGCAAATATGACAAATATGGCAAATATGACAAATATGACAAATGTGGCAAATATGGCAAATATGACAAATATGGCAAATATGACAAATGGCATATATGACAAATATGGCAAATATGGCAAATATAACAAATATGGCAAATATGGCAAATATGGCAAATATGACAAATATGACAAATATGGCAAATATGACAAATGGCATATATGGCAAATATGACAAATATGACAAATATGACAAATATGGCAAATATGACAAATATGACAAATATGGCAAATATGACAAATGGCATATATGGCAAATATGACAAATATGGCAAATATGACAAATATGGCAAATATGGCAAATATGACAAATATGACAAATATGACAAATGTGGCAAATATGGCAAATATGACAAATATGGCAATATGGCAAATATGACAAATATGACAAATATGGCAAATATGGCAAATATGGCAAATATGACAAATCTCTTAAATTTTGACGATGTGTCAACTGAATTTTCATTCTCTTAAAAGAAAGTCCGCTCAGGGGCGAATTTAGGCTTCAACATCTCCCGATCTATTGTTTTTGATATTTTGCTGATAAAAATGCAAAATTACCAAAACCTTAGATAACAATTATAGTTTTGCAGTATTGTCACTTGTAATGTGTAAGGTTTGGAAGAAATAACCAAAACGTTGAAGATTATGATGTAAAATTTATCACATTTGCTAAGAACCCCCCTCCCCCAATAGAACAGGATGTGTTTTAGTCGAAATTTCAGACAATTACAGCAAACCTAGAAGAGTTCAAATTTTGTCGAAGAGCACGGACACTATCTAGCAAGGAAACTGTTGTGTCGAGGTCAATTAATTTCATTCAAATGTCTGGATATTATAGTACTTTGTATTTCTTAGCCAGTCTTACACAGAAGTCTGTCATTTAAGGAGTTGAAAATACCAAGATATCAACAGAAGAGAATTAGAAAGATTCTAGTGGTATTCTGATCACACGTGAATTATATTCCCTTATTCAAAGACTTGGCTTTGTATTGTAAAGCTATTTATTCTGGTAATTGGTCACCTCCAGCAATGTACATATGTGTATAGCTATATTCCAATATTAACCCTACGTTGTACTCATCACGTGAATTGAACATGTTATTATAATCAAAATTATTATTATTACCATCTTTATCTTGTTATCATTACGGGTGTATTGTTGTCCATTCACTTAACACAGTCACTGTATTATACTGCCACCAGATAAATGAAAGGGTCATTACTATATTTGGTGCTTGAAAGGACCATATCTAAATATCAAGTAATGTTGGTAGAGGGCGTACTCCGTGACGAGTATTCCCCCTCTCTCCCCGTCTGTCTGTCTGTCTGTCTGTCTGTCTGTCTGTCTGTCTGTCTGTCTGTCTGCCTGTCTGTCTGTCTGTCTGTCTGTCTGTCTGTCTGTCTGTCTGTCTGCCTGTCTGTCTGTCTGTCTGTCTGTCTGTCTGTCTGTCTGTGTCTGTGTCACACACACACACACATTGAAAACCATCATTTCCTGCCGTTATCATCAGCGAACTAACTTCACACAACTGCATAACATATGAAAGCAAAAGTTAAAAAAAGAACAATTACTGGTATTTAATTGAAAAAAAATATAGTCTCTGTTTTTATGCAATCAATGTGTGGAGGTCTATCTAAGTGTCAAATAGTACGTATATCTTAAGATTATTCTCAAATAAAGTTCTAGTCTTGCACAAACTGAACAAATCACTGTCGTAATTTGACCTTATCAAGATCAAGCACTTGCCCTATTTCATTGAATATTTATTTCATTTACTTGTCATGCTGATAATAGTTTCTAGTTAGATTTTATATAGTACATTCCCACATTGCTCAAAGTGCTGGTACGGATCTAAAGTGTCACAACTACCGCTATACTTCTTCAACTCCAAGGGGAGCATTTAATCCATTTCAGCGTCTATCGGTGTGTATGATTAAAGCATTCACATTGCAACCTCTATCCTACCAGGTCCCCAATTATACAGCTGGGTTGACTGAGGCATTCAGATATAAACAGCAACGACGGAGTTCGAACCCATTACCTGCAAATTCCAAGCCAACCACTCTAACCATTCAAGCATCATGACTTTAATTCAAGATGATGTGTCGTGCTGGATTTTACTAACGGTTTATCACTATTCAAATACTTCTACTGCTCACGATTTGAACCCACAAGTCCCTTGACGATTGTGATAGAAAATGAAATAGTTGTGATTGTCAAACTGTATGGTCACTGTATATTAATGATGCACAACATACCTTCACTGAATTCCAATTCGTTAGTATACCAAATAACACAAGTCAGACACATTTTGATGTAACCTATACGAGATGAGCAATCTGAATTCACGTCCCAAACCAATCAAAGTAATCGACTTGTTCAACTTAAAAGCTTTAGATGAATACTTGTCTGGGCTGCAAATGTCTGAGAAAAGATCATCCACGTTAACGTTACGTATTAAATTCTAGGAATATGCGAAATAAGCTACAAGGCATGTATAATTATTATATTGTTGAATTTTTTTCCAACATTCAGAGTTTATGTTTTAAATGTAATTTGCATAATAACTATTATGTCTATGAATGTTGTCAATCATCCAGGTATGAAGTTAATAACGAAGTAATTATAATCTATCATGATACTGGACTTGCTATTACCATTCAGAACAAAAGCAAGGCCAGTAGGATAGACTGTAATTACTTCATATTAGCTATTCTTTCAATTACATGCCATCGGCATCCTATACTTCAGCTTTTTGTTAGATATGTCTTGATAAGAACCTGGGTAACAATTTCCTGTAGATATAGTTATAAACAACAACAACAACAACAAGAGCGACGACGACGATGACAATAACAATACCGTCAGCAAAATGAACAATGACCGCTACTATGACGGCGACGACAAGAACAAGAACAACAACAAGAACAGCAAGAAGAAGAAGAAGAAGAAGAAGAACAAAAAACAAACACTACCAGCAACAACATGTTTTACTATGAGCATCAGCGATAAGTACGTACAAACAAAAAGATTTCCGAAAGTCGAACATTTATTTTTCTGGACAACATCTACCGAAGTAGACAATTCTATAGATAAACACATAATAATAGAAATCCTGGTTACTGATTACATCTACCGAAGTAGACAATTCTATAGATAAACATATAATAATAGAAATCCTGGTTACTGATTACATCTACCGAAGTAGACAATTCTATAGATAAACATATAATAATAGAAATCCTGGTTACTGATTACATCTACCGAAGTAGACAATTCTATAGATAAACATAAAATAATAGAAATCCTGGTTACTGATTACATCTACCGAAGTAGACAATTCTATAGATAAACATATAATAATAGAAATCCTGGTTACTGATTACGTCTACCGAAGTAGACAATTCTATAGATAAAAATATAATAATAGAAATCCTGGTTACTGATTACATCTACCGAAGTAGACAATTCTATAGATAAACATAAAATAATAGAAATCCTGGTTACTGATTACATCTACCGAAGTAGACAATTCTATAGATAAACATACAATAATAGAAATCCTGGTTACTGATTACATCTACCGAAGTAGACAATTCTATAGATAAACATAAAATAATAGAAATCCTGGTTACTGATTACATCTACCAAAGTAGACAATTCTATAGATAAACATATAATAATAGAAATCCTGGTTACTGATTACATCTACCGAAGTAGACAATTCTATAGATAAACATAAAATAATAGAAATCCTGGTTACTGATTACATCTACCAAAGTAGACAATTCTATAGATAAACATACAATAATAGAAATCCTGGTTACTGATTACATCTACTGAAGTAGACAATTCTATAGATAAACATACAATAATAGAAATCCTGGTTACTGATTACATCTACCGAAGTAGACAATTCTATAGATAAACATAAAATAATAGAAATCCTGGTTACTGATTACATCTACCGAAGTAGACAATTCTATAGATAAACATATAATAATAGAAATCCTGGTTACTGATTACATCTACCGAAGTAGACAATTCTATAGATAAACATATAATAATAGAAATCCTGGTTACTGATTACATCTACCGAAGTAGACAATTCTATAGATAAACATAAAATAATAGAAATCCTGGTTACTGATTACATCTACCGAAGTAGACAATTCTATAGATAAACATATAATAATAGAAATCCTGGTTACTGATTACATCTACCGAAGTAGACAATTCTATAGATAAACATAAAATAATAGAAATCCTGGTTACTGATTACATCTACCGAAGTAGACAATTCTATAGATAAACATATAATAATAGAAATCCTGGTTACTGATTACATCTACCAAAGTAGACAATTCTATAGATAAACATATAATAATAGAAATCCTGGTTACTGATTACATCTACCGAAGTAGACAATTCTATAGATGAACATAAAATAATAGAAATCCTGGTTACTGATTACATCTACCGAAGTAGACAATTCTATAGATAAACATATAATAATAGAAATCCTGGTTACTGATTACGTCTACCGAAGTAGACAATTCTATAGATAAACATATAATAATAGAAATCCTGGTTACTGATTACATCTACCGAAGTAGACAATTCTATAGATAAACATATAATAATAGAAATCTTGGTTACTGATTACATCTACCGAAGTAGACAATTCTATAGATAAACATATAATAATAGAAATCCTGGTTACTGATTACATCTACCGAAGTAGACAATTCTATAGATAAACATATAATAATAGAAATCCTGGTTACTGATTACGTCTACCGAAGTAGACAATTCTATAGATAAACATATAATAATAGAAATCCTGGTTACTGATTACATCTACCGAAGTAGACAATTCTATAGATAAACATATAATAATAGAAATCCTGGTTACTGATTACATCTACCGAAGTAGACAATTCTATAGATAAACATATAATAATAGAAATCCTGGTTACTGATTACATCTACCGAAGTAGACAATTCTATAGATAAACATACAATAATAGAAATCCTGGTTACTGATTACGTCTACCGAAGTAGACAATTCTATAGATAAACATATAATAATAGAAATCCTGGTTACTGATTACATCTACCGAAGTAGACAATTCTATAGATAAACATAAAATAATAGAAATCCTGGTTACTGATTACATCTACCAAAGTAGACAATTCTATAGATAAACATATAATAATAGAAATCCTGGTTACTGATTACATCTACCGAAGTAGACAATTCTATAGATAAACATACAATAATAGAAATCCTGGTTACTGATTACATCTACCAAAGTAGACAATTCTATAGATAAACATAAAATAATAGAAATCCTGGTTACTGATTACATCTACCGAAGTAGACAATTCTATAGATAAACATATAATAATAGAAATCCTGGTTACTGATTACATCTACCAAAGTAGACAATTCTATAGATAAACATAAAATAATAGAAATCCTGGTTATTGATTACATCTACCGAAGTAGACAATTCTATAGATAAACATATAATAATAGAAATCCTGGTTACTGATTACATCTACCGAAGTAGACAATTCTATAGATAAACATATAATAATAGAAATCCTGGTTACTGATTACATCTACCGAAGTAGACAATTCTATAGATAAACATATAATAATAGAAATCCTGGTTACTGATTACATCTACCGAAGTAGACAATTCTATAGATAAACATAAAATAATAGAAATCCTGGTTACTGATTACATCTACCGAAGTAGACAATTCTATAGATAAACAAACAATAATAGAAATCCTGGTTACTGATTACATCTACCGAAGTAGACAATTCTATAGATAAACATAAAATAATAGAAATCCTGGTTACTGATTACATCTACCGAAGTAGACAATTCTATAGATAAACATAAAATAATAGAAATCCTGGTTACTGATTACATCTACCAAAGTAGACAATTCTATAGATAAACATATAATAATAGAAATCCTGGTTACTGATTACATCTACCAAAGTAGACAATTCTATAGATAAACATAAAATAATAGAAATCCTGGTTACTGATTACATCTACCGAAGTAGACAATTCTATAGATAAACATAAAATAATAGAAATCCTGGTTGCTGATTACATCTACCGAAGTAGACAATTCTATAGATAAACATATAATAATAGAAATCCTGGTTACTGATTACATCTACCAAAGTAGACAATTCTATAGATAAACATAAAATAATAGAAATCCTGGTTACTGATTACATCTACCGAAGTAGACAATTCTATAGATAAACATATAATAATAGAAATCCTGGTTACTGATTACATCTACCGAAGTAGACAATTCTATAGATAAAACATACAATAATTGAAATCCTGGTTACTGATTACATCTACTGAAGTAGACAATTCTATAGATAAACATATAATAATAGAAATCCTGGTTACTGATTACATCTACCGAAGTAGACAATTCTATAGATAAAAATATAATAATAGAAATCCTGGTTACTGATTACATCTACCAAAGTAGACAATTCTATAGATAAACATATAATAATAGAAATCCTGGTTACTGATTACATCTACCGAAGTAGACAATTCTATAGATAAACATAAAATAATAGAAATCCTGGTTACTGATTACATCTACCAAAGTAGACAATTCTATAGATAAACATAAAATAATAGAAATCCTGGTTACTGATTACATCTACCGAAGTAGACAATTCTATAGATAAACATATAATAATAGAAATCCTGGTTACTGATTACATCTACCGAAGTAGACAATTCTATAGATAAACATATAATAATAGAAATCCTGGTTACTGATTACATCTACCGAAGTAGACAATTCTATAGATAAACACATAATAATAGAAATCCTGGTTACTGATTACAACCACCGAAGTAGACAATTCTATAGATAAACACATAATAATAGAAATCCTGGTTACTGATTACATCTACCGAAGTAGACAATTCTATAGATAAACACATAATAATAGAAATCCTGGTTACTGATTACATCTACCAAAGTAGACAATTCTATAGATAAACATAAAATAATAGAAATCCTGGTTACTGATTACATCTACCGAAGTAGACAATTCTATAGATAAACATATAATAATAGAAATCCTGGTTACTGATTACATCTACCGAAGTAGACAATTCTATAGATAAACATATAATAATAGAAATCCTGGTTACTGATTACATCTACCGAAGTAGACAATTCTATAGATAAACATAAAATAATAGAAATCCTGGTTACTGATTACATCTACCGAAGTAGACAATTCTATAGATAAACATATAATAATAGAAATCCTGGTTACTGATTACATCTACCGAAGTAGACAATTCTATAGATAAACATACAATAATAGAAATCCTGGTTACTGATTACATCTACCGAAGTAGACAATTCTATAGATAAACATAAAATAATAGAAATCCTGGTTACTGATTACATCTACCAAAGTAGACAATTCTATAGATTAACATAAAATAATAGAAATCCTGGTTACTGATTACATCTACCAAAGTAGACAATTCTATAGATTAACATAAAATAATAGAAATCCTGGTTACTGATTACATCTACCGAAGTAGACAATTCTATAGATTAACATAAAATAATAGAAATCCTGGTTACTGATTACATCTACCGAAGTAGACAATTCTATAGATAAACATATAATAATAGAAATCCTGGTTACTGATTACATCTACCGAAGTAGACAATTCTATAGATAAACATATAATAATAGAAATCCTGGTTACTGATTACATCTACCGAAGTAGACAATTCTATAGATAAACATATAATAATAGAAATCCTGGTTACTGATTACATCTACCGAAGTAGACAATTCTATAGATAAACATATAATAATAGAAATCCTGGTTACTGATTACATCTACCGAAGTAGACAATTCTATAGATAAACATATAATAATAGAAATCCTGGTTACTGATTACATCTACCGAAGTAGACAATTCTATAGATAAACATAAAATAATAGAAATCCTGGTTACTGATTACATCTACCGAAGTAGACAATTCTATAGATAAACATATAATAATAGAAATCCTGGTTACTGATTACATCTACCGAAGTAGACAATTCTATAGATAAACATATAATAATAGAAATCCTGGTTACTGATTACATCTACCGAAGTAGACAATTCTATAGATAAACATATAATAATAGAAATCCTAGTTACTGATTACATCTACCGAAGTAGACAATTCTATAGATAAACATATAATAATAGAAATCCTGGTTACTGATTACATCTACCGAAGTAGACAATTCTATAGATAAACACATAATAATAGAAATCCTGGTTACTGATTACATCTACCAAAGTAGACAATTCTATAGATAAACATAAAATAATAGAAATCCTGGTTACTGATTACATCTACCGAAGTAGACAATTCTATAGATAAACATATAATAATAGAAATCCTGGTTACTGATTACATCTACCGAAGTAGACAATTCTATAGATAAACATATAATAATAGAAATCCTGGTTACTGATTACATCTACCGAAGTAGACAATTCTATAGATAAACATAAAATAATAGAAATCCTGGTTACTGATTACATCTACCGAAGTAGACAATTCTATAGATAAACATACAATAATAGAAATCCTGGTTACTGATTACATCTACCGAAGTAGACAATTCTATAGATAAACATATAATAATAGAAATCCTGGTTACTGATTACATCTACCGAAGTAGACAATTCTATAGATAAACACATAATAATAGAAATCCTGGTTACTGATTACATCTACCGAAGTAGACAATTCTATAGATAAACATAAAATAATAGAAATCCTGGTTACTGATTACATCTACCGAAGTAGACAATTCTATAGATAAACATATAATAATAGAAATCCTGGTTACTGATTACATCTACCGAAGTAGACAATTCTATAGATAAACATATAATAATAGAAATCCTGGTTACTGATTACATCTACCGAAGTAGACAATTCTATAGATAAACATATAATAATAGAAATCCTGGTTACTGATTACATCTACCGAAGTAGACAATTCTATAGATAAACATATAATAATAGAAATCCTGGTTACTGATTACATCTACCGAAGTAGACAATTCTATAGATAAACACATAATAATAGAAATCCTGGTTACTGATTACATCTACCGAAGTAGACAATTCTATAGATAAACATATAATAATAGAAATCCTGGTTACTGATTACATCTACCGAAGTAGACAATTCTATAGATAAACATATAATAATAGAAATCCTGGTTACTGATTACATCTACCGATGGAGACAATTCTATAGATAAACATATAATAATAGAAATCCTGGTTACTGATTACATCTACCGAAGTAGACAATTCTATAGATAAACATAAAATAATAGAAATCCTGGTTATTGATTACATCTACCGAAGTAGACAATTCTATAGATAAACATAAAATAATAGAAATCCTGGTTATTGATTACATCTACCGAAGTAGACAATTCTATAGATAAACATAAAATAATAGAAATCCTGGTTATTGATTACATCTACCGAAGTAGACAATTCTATAGATAAACATAAAATAATAGAAATCCTGGTTACTGATTACATCTACCGAAGTAGACAATTCTATAGATAAACATAAAATAATAGAAATCCTGGTTACTGATTACATCTACCAAAGTAGACAATTCTATAGATAAACATAAAATAATAGAAATCCTGGTTACTGATTACAACCACCGAAGTAGACAATTCTATAGATAAACATAAAATAATAGAAATCCTGGTTACTGATTACATCTACCGAAGTAGACAATTCTATAGATAAACATATAATAATAGAAATCCTGGTTACTGATTACATCTACCGAAGTAGACAATTCTATAGATAAACATAAAATAATAGAAATCCTGGTTACTGATTACATCTACCGAAGTAGACAATTCTATAGATAAACATACAATAATAGAAATCCTGGTTACTGATTACATCTACCGAAGTAGACAATTCTATAGATAAACATAAAATAATAGAAATCCTGGTTACTGATTACGTCTACCGAAGTAGACAATTCTATAGATAAACATAAAATAATAGAAATCCTGGTTACTGATTACATCTACCGAAGTAGACAATTCTATAGATAAACATAAAATAATAGAAATCCTGGTTACTGATTACATCTACCGAAGTAGACAATTCTATAGATAAACATATAATAATAGAAATCCTGGTTACTGATTACATCTACCGAAGTAGACAATTCTATAGATAAACATATAATAATAGAAATCCTGGTTACTGATTACATCTACCGAAGTAGACAATTCTATAGATAAACATATAATAATAGAAATCCTGGTTACTGATTACATCTACCGAAGTAGACAATTCTATAGATAAACATATAATAATAGAAATCCTGGTTACTGATTACATCTACCGAAGTAGACAATTCTATAGATAAACACATAATAATAGAAATACTGGTTACTGATTACATCTACCGAAGTAGACAATTCTATAGATAAACATATAATAATAGAAATCCTGGTTACTGATTACATCTACCGAAGTAGACAATTCTATAGATAAACACATAATAATAGAAATCCTGGTTACTGATTACATCTACCGAAGTAGACAATTCTATAGATAAACATATAATAATAGAAATCCTGGTTACTGATTACATCTACCGAAGTAGACAATTCTATAGATAAACATATAATAATAGAAATCCTGGTTACTGATTACATCTACCGAAGTAGACAATTCTATAGATAAACATATAATAATAGAAATCCTGGTTACTGATTACATCTACCAAAGTAGACAATTCTATAGATAAACATAAAATAATAGAAATCCTGGTTACTGATTACGTCTACCAAAGTAGACAATTCTATAGATAAACATAAAATAATAGAAATCCTGGTTACTGATTACATCTACCAAAGTAGACAATTCTATAGATAAACATAAAATAATAGAAATCCTGGTTACTGATTACATCTACCGAAGTAGACAATTCTATAGATTAACATAAAATAATAGAAATCCTGGTTACTGATTACATCTACTGAAGTAGACAATTCTATAGATAAACATCAAATAATAGAAATCCTGGTTACTGATTACATCTACCAAAGTAGACAATTCTATAGATAAACATACAATAATAGAAATCCTGGTTACTGATTACATCTACCGAAGTAGACAATTCTATAGATAAAAATATAATAATAGAAATCCTGGTTACTGATTACATCTACCGAAGTAGACAATTCTATAGATAAACATATAATAATAGAAATCCTGGTTACTGATTACATCTACCGAAGTAGACAATTCTATAGATAAACATAAAATAATAGAAATCCTGGTTACTGATTACATCTACCGAAGTAGACAATTCTATAGATAAACATAAAATAATAGAAATCCTGGTTACTGATTACATCTACCAAAGTAGACAATTCTATAGATAAACATATAATAATAGAAATCCTGGTTACTGATTACATCTACCGAAGTAGACAATTCTATAGATAAACATAAAATAATAGAAATCCTGGTTACTGATTACATCTACCAAAGTAGACAATTCTATAGATAAACATAAAATAATAGAAATCCTGGTTACTGATTACATCTACCAAAGTAGACAATTCTATAGATAAACATATAATAATAGAAATCCTGGTTACTGATTACATCTACCGAAGTAGACAATTCTATAGATAAACATAAAATAATAGAAATCCTGGTTACTGATTACATCTACCAAAGTAGACAATTCTATAGATAAACATATAATAATAGAAATCCTTGTTACTGATTACATCTACCGAAGTAGACAATTCTATAGATAAACATATAATAATAGAAATCCTGGTTACTGATTACATCTACCGAAGTAGACAATTCTATAGATAAACATAAAATAATAGAAATCCTGGTTACTGATTACATCTACCGAAGTAGACAATTCTATAGATAAACATATAATAATAGAAATCCTGGTTACTGATTACATCTACCGAAGTAGACAATTCTATAGATAAACATAAAATAATAGAAATCCTGGTTACTGATTACATCTACCGAAGTAGACAATTCTATAGATAAACATATAATAATAGAAATCCTGGTTACTGATTACATCTACCGAAGTAGACAATTCTATAGATAAACATATAATAATAGAAATCCTGGTTACTGATTACATCTACCGATGGAGACAATTCTATAGATAAACATAAAATAATAGAAATCCTGGTTACTGATTACATCTACCGATGGAGACAATTCTATAGATAAACATATAATAATAGAAATCCTGGTTACTGATTACATCTACCGATGGAGACAATTCTATAGATAAACATATAATAATAGAAATCCTGGTTACTGATTACATCTACCGATGGAGACAATTCTATAGATAAACATATAATAATAGAAATCCTGGTTACTGATTACATCTACCGAAGTAGACAATTCTATAGATAAACATAAAATAATAGAAATCCTGGTTACTGATTACGTCATTAATCATGCTACACCATTATCGTAATTAATTAGACGGACTGCAAAATAAAATCGTTAACAGGAAGGTGTTGTTTAAGTCCAAGTTAAATTCAACATAACTGCTATACCAGTTCCATTATATTAAGAAAAACCTTGAATTGAAGTGAGCCCCTGAGCGAAAAATCACAAGTCATGGTCTAATGTGGATATCTAATTTTTGAGACATCAAATATGGTATTTTGAAAGCAAACACATAATAATGTTGAGCTTGTCTAATATGTTCGATATGACGAAGCAGTATCATTTGATAAAATGCACCAACAAGTTCACTAGACTGTAGCAATTACAATATTAAAATGCCACTGTGAAACGTGGATACAGTTGTTCATATAGATACTAAATATGTGAGGCAGAAGGAAAGTAATTGTATACATCAGTGTTATCTATTCTGCTGTTAACTAGCACAAAAGGTTTGGCGTGAGAACGAGGTCGGATAATTATACATACAGCGTCACCAGCCCAAATACTGTGGACGTATAACCACTCGATCACGCACAGAGAAATTAATGACTCTATAAAAACAATTTGAAATGAACTGAAAGGTCTTGAAAGATTTCTAACAAAGAAGGTCGCATTGAGTACAGTCATACGGAACACAGCGAATTCCGAGTGGGGGAATCCATTGGATTTGAATCTATCCGATCGTACGCAATATATTTATCTGATGCCCTGGAAAACAGATAGGCTCTTCAAAGCAATTTCACGTGTGATTGGACAGAGTGTTCATTTGTCTCTTCTTATTCTATACCCTCGATGTCGTACTCATTAAGAATGTCTGCCCCTGAGTTTGGTGAAGAACGCTTTAAGCATAGACACTCCTTATACGTATCATTAGGCGTCTGTCGTAAGATCGCATTCAACAAGTCGTGGTTGTAGTAGCTCAGCAGAAATCTCTCTATATAATACTGAATTGGTTTCTCGTGCATGTAATCGAAACAGCTTTTTACAACCGTCTACATTTATCGCTGACATCACGTGCAGGTAAGATGTAATTTGACTCGTTGCTTACAAAATTCCAATTGCTGTCTGCTTTCCCAGGTACGTTCATTTGTCAAAGTGATGATTTTTCTGCAGTATGCAGTATGCTATTGATTGCATGTCATAAAACAAGCGAAAGAGATACATGCTCTGTCTTCGTAAAGTGACATCTACATATCATCAAAATTAAACTTATACAATTAACGATTGAAATAATACCCGTAGCTAGAATTGCCTGGGATTATGTAAAGTGAACCCTGTTAAAGAAATTTCCCGAAAACCCCCATAAACAGACATTTTTCTATTTAAGGAATCGATTTGACCTCATCAAGTTACAAACCCCGATGTAACTTTTAGATTGTATGCCTTGTAAATATGCAATAAGTTGTCTTTGTTAATTTTGTACACTGCTATATTTGCATGATTGTATATTGTAAAGATGTCCCCATGATGTGACTGTATAGATGTCCTCATTATGTGACTGTATAGATGTCCCCATTATGTGACTATATAGATGTCCCCATTATGTGACTGTATAGATATCCCCATTATGTGCATGTATAGATGTCCCCATTATGTGACTGTATAGATGTCCTCATTATGTGACTGTATAGATGTCCCCATTATGTGACTGTATAGATGTCCCCATTATGTGACTGTATAGATATCCCCATTATGTGACTGTATAGATGTCCCCATTATGTGCATATGTATAGATGTTCCCATTATGTGACTGTATAGATGTCCCCATTATGTGCATGTGTAGATATCCCCATTATGTGACTGTATAGATGTCCCCATTATGTGCATGTATAGATGTCCCCATTATGTGCATGTATAGATGTCCCATGATGTGACTGTATAGATGTTCCCATTATGTGCATGTATAGATGTCCCCATTATGTGCATGTATAGATGTCCCATGATGTGACTGTATAGATGTCCCCGTTATGTGACTGTATAGATGTCCCCATTATGTGCATATGTATAGATGTCCCCATTATGTGACTGTATAGATGTCTCCATTATGTGACTGTATAGATGTCCCATGATGTGACTGTATAGATGGCCCCATCATGATGTGCATGTATAGATGTCCTCATTATGTGACTGTATAGATGTCCCCATTATGTGACTGTACATGTATAGATGTCTCCATTATGTGACTGTATAGATGTCCCCATTATGTGACTGTATAGATGTCCCCATTATGTGACTGTATAGATGTCCCCATTATGTGCATGTGTAGATGTCCTCATTATGTGACTGTATAGATGTCCCCATTATGTGCATATGTATAGATGTCCCCATTATTTGACTCTTTATGGATACTCGACTATATTCCGACCATACGATACTGTAACATTAACAAGATATAAACTGAATGCCTCCTGTAAGGGATGGTTCAATGTTTGCTCAAGATTAGCAAATGACGCTTGCTTGATTTGATTCAGAGTATGGAGGAGTGGTATTGTAAGTGAGTCGTCCAAAGAGAATAGATTGAACATGTACAGATTATTTATAATTATATTATAGCATTACCAATTCCAGTGAATTTTGTGACGTCATCGCTGTACATTATTACTGATAATGTACTCCATTATTGGGCATCGCGGCCCCGGAACGAGCATAACAATACAAGCTTATTTGTTTTGTTTCTTCATACGACTAGGTATTTTTTCGAAATGTATGTTGTTACTTATGATTGTCATTTCCACTGTTTAAAAATACAACGCATTCATGAAACAAGTTTGTCTTCACAGCATTACATTGAAGTGTATGTGTGTGTACGTGTACGTACGTGTGTCGCTATGATTAGTATTCAGCTTCCGGGCCGATATGGCAGATGATGTTCAGCGCTGTGTATATTATACGTTGTTTTGCGTTTCTCTGTCTACAAATTCACTGAAATTGGCAAAACTATAAAATAATAACAATAATGTATGCCCTCCCAGTCCATAATGGACTCAAGAAAACTTTGCACTCCATAATGGGCTCGGCTGTCGCCTCGCCCATTATGTCGTTCAAAGTTTGCTTTCGTCCATTATGGGCTGGGAGGGCGTACATTATTGTTTAAATATCGGATGTAAGTGTAAAGAAATATCGAATATTGTGTAGTTTCAAATATATGCTGATAGTGTGTTATTATAGAGTAGGTCTAGTAAGGGAGTGTCCAGATTTTACTTCCAGGGGGTCCCGGAGGATTTTCAGGGGCATAAATTTTTCTCAGGAAAAACTGGGGGGGGGGGGGGAGGGGCTAAACAAAAATTTGACAATTTTCTAGGGGGGTCATGGAAAAAAACATTGATATTTAATGCAGCATAAATCGATCTGCAATTCTGCCACTTTTCAAAGTAACTTGTCTGCGAGGATGTGCAAATGACTTAAAGGCCAAAAGAGATATTTTCATTTCCCCTGCCTTCATATCAGTACATTCCATACAGTTGTGCAGAACCATTGGTGCTATTTTAAAATTTATACATAGAAACTTTGAAGTTTTTTTATGAGTATTAAATTTTCGAAGTATTCGTATGTACGTATACATACATACATACATACATACATACATACATACATACATACATACATACATACATACATACACCATACACACATACATACATACATACATACATCCATACATACATACATACATCCATTCATACATACATACATACATACATACATACATACATACATACATACACCATACACCATACACACATACATACACACATACATACATACATACATACATACATACATACATACATACATACATACATACATACATACATACATACATGCATGCATACATACATGCATGCATACATCCAGACATACATACATACATACATACATACATACATACATGCATGCTTACATCCAGACATACATACATACATACATACATACATACATACATACATACATGTATGTACATACATGTATTCGGCCAGAAAGAATTAAAAATGCAATTAAACGGGCAACCTAGACCATCAAATTGGGTAGGTAGGTCGATTTTTTAAAATTTCTTTACAATATTGGATAAGGATGTAAAAACGAACCATGTATAATGATGGCAAAACATTTCAAATTGAATTTTAATACATAGTACTTATTCAGTTTGTCTGCATGGCAATCAATTCCCATCAGCTCTACAGTTAGGAAATGTACACAATTTACGGCTAAACAAATTTTGTAGCTTCCCCCCTCCTCTCCTCTCAATAAATGTTAAGACCTGCCAAATGAAAGTCCAGAATTCTTTTAGCCACCCCTTCTTTCACCTACACTACAGTGGAGATATAAAATTATATGGTACAATGATGCATTAAAATAATAGTGATAACCAACTACAATAGTAGTCCGAACGAGATTACTTTACAAAGGATGTGGATTTCACATGCATAAGGAGATGTCTCATAATGAGCTCTAACCTATACATCGATGTACTTAGCCAACCACCTTCCATTTTGATTTGGGACAAAGGCATTATCACTGTGAATACTGATTGGGAGGAGACAACTCCAAAGGTGAAAACCTGTTTGAAAATAAGACCATTCAGTAGGCCATTTAGAGGCATCAAATGTCAAACCATATACATAATTTAAAGTCTTACAATGCTTGAATATGGTATTAAAATACCAGAATTATACTATGCAGTACATATTATTTGGCTATGAAGTGTAGTTTACTGTGGAAAAGCTGAAAGACATATTGCGGATATGTAATAATTTGGTTCCAAAAACCACAATTTCAGAATTTTGATGGCCCAATGACTTCTCAGCCCTCTTCCCATTGTCGTAAATTTTGCTCATTCCTTTAGTGCACTTTGGATATGCAACATCTTAGTTTAATCTAATTCACTCATGTATGCATCATCAGAGCTAAGTAAACCACTGTATAAGATATTATATAATTTGGAATTGACTCAAATGTATATTGTTACATGTAACCTAGTTCCTATATGTACGTGTTACGATTACTACCATCATCTAACAGGAGATGATCATAGTAAATTGCAATGCATACATATAGGTCTAGGTCACATGTATTTAGAAAATATAAAGAAATACCCTTAAATAATATTAAAACAAAGTGATAGTAATACAGCAGCCATTTTACTGATATGTGAAGACCTCATGAGGATATACAATGTATTGCCCATCACCAAAAAAAAATTGAAATGCCAAACAGATGGGTAGTCGGGCCCGTTGAACAGCTTTTTTATTTGTGTTCTGTATACATACATACATACATACATACATACATACATACATACATACATACATGTACATTGTGTATGCATAGTGTGTTTGTGTGTGTTTGTGTGTGTGTGTGTGTGTGTGTGTGTGTAAGTCTACGGGGGCATGGAAAAGAATCAAGAGCTTGCAGGAGGGGAGGGGGGCATCAATTTTTTTCCAATTTTTTGTGGGGGGGGGGGCATGAAAAAAATACACAAGGAAAAAGGAAAATCCTCTGGGGTCCCCTTGGAAGTAAAATCTGGACACTCCGTAAGTTCATAATGTTGTGGTTACTGTTACAAAAGGCAAACAAGCAAACAAACATGCAAGCAAGCAAATACACACATGAAAACAAGTACAGTCAACAACAACAATTTTGTAGCCGAATACGAATATGAATATATTGACAGCTTCACACTGGCGCAAGATGCAGCTCCCTCTCGAGGCTTAAAAAGGTAATGTCAGAGCTGAATCTATTGATTAACATTTTTACCTTCCGTAAGGAAGGTTATAATATACCGATGAAGTCTGTGTGTCTGTGCGTGCGTGTGTGTGTGTGTGTGTGTGTCACCATTTTCGAAAAAATCGCTGCATCAATTCAAACGAAATTTCATAGACATGTTCCGTAGGGTAATGGCCAGAACTGATTAGGTTTTAGTAATAATCCGATGAATATTAATGACCAATTTGAGTAATTAATCAATTGAACGAGTATAAAGTTGGCATCAGATTCCGATTCCGATTCAGATTCAGGTTGCATTATCTTATAAACGTTATATTGAGCGTCAGATGGTCTCTGATCCGAAGACACCCAAAGGACTCAAACCTGAAATAATACTGTTGAGACTACAGGGAAGGATTCTGCTTCACTGCCATCGGGTGTATTCGGATCTGAGGCTATATGACGCTCAATATGACTCTACCTGAATCTGAATCTTACCTGAATCTGAATTTGTACTCGTGCTCTACACTGAGAAAGACTCTGTTTTCAGGGGTTTCGTGCCAACCTTATTTTGTGTTTCCCTTGGATCTGTACTCTGCATTGGCTAGACAAACACGAGAAAAATAAGACTGAGGCAGGGTATTTAAGTGATTCAAACGCACCAGAAAACATTTTTTTTCTTGGCCTTAAAATAGGTTTACAATGAGCGTGGAGTTCACAAACAGATGAAATATTTATCATCGTTTCAATTTCGTCATATATGGACTTATCATTTTCAAATTTCACAGACTAATGCGCAGATGATTAAAGAGAAATCGTGTCTTTTTAGATTTTCGATTAGAAGAGGAAGTAACTAATATATTGACCTCAAACTGTCTCCTTTTTACCGTGTTCTTTTCCAATTTCTCTCGATAACAAACTACCGCTGTTTGTTGCAAGGCTTGTACATAATCATTTATCTAGCTCTGTAACTCAGGAAATAAATACACTCTCACATATTTATCAAGTGTAATAATCTATCATTTATACCCAACGCAGATGAATGAAGAGAAATCGTGTCTTTTTAGATTTTCGATTTGAAGTTTAGGAAGTATTACATTGACCTCGAACCGTCTCCTTTTTACCCGTGTTCTTTTCCGATTTCTCTCAATAACAAACTACCGCTGTGTGTTGCAAGGCTTGTACATAATCATTTATCTAGCTCTGTATAAATACACTCTCACATATTTATCAAGTGTAATAATCTATAATTTATACCCAAATGTGTGTGTGGTCAAAATATGGAAAATAGACCAAGCCTCGCCTAGCCTACGAAGAAAATTTCGCGACAATGTATCAATAATGGTGACCTATACATTGACCTCTATATAATTAGTGTACAGTGAGGGCACGCCACTCAACAAGTAAATGTGTAAACTTGTGGTGGGACAGAAGGAAGTTCAACACGCACATGCCATATCCGGTATCCCGGGTATGTAGGGGATCACGAAAGCCAAGTGAAGTCGAGGATGACAAGCTTAGTTCCTGTGCTGAGAATAGGAGACGATGCGGGCATTTCAACAACATTTTTGACAACTAACTTTCATTGGGACTTGATGAATCATAGATATAGAGCTAAATTTCTTGCAAAAATCATGAAATTGCAAGAGTATACACTTACGGAAAGCATTCAGTTTAAATCTGGATCATAATATCGCAGTGTGTTTACCGAAAGCCAAGCTACCAGTTATTACTAATCATTATCTATGTGCTAAGTTACGTGTAATTTGAAGCCTCATTGCTCAAATTACTCATTACTATGCACGTATTTTATCCCAAAATCTAACCAGTTCTTGTAATTAGCATAATCCATACTTACGACATTTTAAATAAGAACTGGAGCAGTTCCTGCGATATCGTGTAGACAGACACGCACACACCGAGGACAGATAAACGCATAACATCGCCTCACCTTACGGATGGTAAAAAGGGTCAAACTTATTCTTCTCAAACAAAGAAACTGTCAAAGAGACACAGTCTGTTATCACTACCAGTTGGTGAATATAAATCAACCTGTTTTAAATTCACCATATATGGATAAATTATTTTTATTAATAAAAAATCACTTTACTATGTTTTTCAACTTGAAAAACCCTAATGTGCAACAACATACACCAAGTCCATGTTTGTATCTCAATAATTTCAATAACAACAACAACAACAACAACAACAACAACAACAACAACAACAACAACAACAACAACAACAACAGTGACGACGCCGACGACAACAACAGGAAAATGTATAGAACGTGTGTTTACAAATCACTTCGTGTACGTACAATAACAAACTTTTTTTACGCATATTTGTTTTAATAGTTTTGTGCAATCTGTTGAATTACAAACATGGACTTGGTCTAAGCAAGTGTTATTTGACACTCTGTTTTCAAGTAGAAGAACATCGTAAGATTGTATCAAGCAGAGGCAAAACTGGACTGCCAGAATTACTGATTCAACAAGGGCAAGGCTCTATCGACATTTCGACAAATTTGATTTCACGCCATATCTAGACATTGTTACCATCCCTTGTTTTCGACAGGCATTAATAAGTTTAAGAGTTTTGTTGCATAGACTAGAAATTGAATCAGGCAGATGGTATAGACCTGTTAGAAAACCTTTAGATGATAGAGTTTGTAGATATTGTGAACTTTTGGAAGATGAATATACTTAATTTTAGTTTGTTCGAGATATACTAATTTAAGAAAAGATTTAATTCCTGAATATTTCTGGAAGTTTCCGAATATGTATAACATTGTTCAATTACTTAATTCGTGCAAAGTGAGACAAACAAGAAATCTTGATATTGATACACCAAAGTATCAACAAGATCCATTCAGATATACACTGTGTCACTTTTATACTGCAAGATGTCATTCATATTTTGTGAAATGATATACATCGACAGAAAAGAAAGTATAGCACACAATTGAAAGGTTAACCTATTTTGAAGTTATGCAATATAATAATTCTGATAAGAAGATGACTTATTTGTCTGGCAACAACATGTCTCTCCAATTTGCGTACAAGTCTCGTAGGCTATTATTTCCATGAAAAATTGCCCTGTTTTCATTTTTGACGACGAATTTTATGACTTCATGTTGCTAACACACTCGTTAACGAGTAAGTAAAGCAATTACATGCTAAGGTTGGGTTCGTGTAGGACAAATATGTTAATTTGAAGTTTAAGCAAAACACAGTGCCATAATGTTACGATGGAAACTATTCCGAAGCTTTATAATGTATCTAAAAATACATGCCTTATAGATAGTGATTATTAAAGAAAGAAATGTAACCATGGTGCGTTATTTTTTTCCCGCTAATGTGCAAAAACTGCAGATGTTAGTAACTATCAGACAGAGACATTAAGACAGATTTTACTCACGGACAATGATCGGAACAGTGATCAATAACCTATCCATAGATTTGCATTGAAAACTAATTTCTTGCATAGAAAGTAGCCGTTAACTCTTGCAATACAGACAAGTGAGATATAAGATATGTCGGACAAATGATATGGAGACCCGTTGTTGACGAACTATGCATACACAGCTTCTTCACATCGAACTATGCATACACAGCTTGTTCACATCGAACTATGCATACACAGCTTGTTCACATCGAACTATGCATACACAGCTTGTTCACATCGAACTATGCATACACAGCTTCTTCACATCGAACTATGCACACACAGCTTCTTCACATCGAACTATGCACACACAGCTTCTTCACATCGAACTATGCACACACAGCTTCTTCACATCGAACTATGCATACACAGCTTCTTCACATCGAACTATGCATACACAGCTTCTTCACATCGAACTATGCATACACAGCTTCTTCACATCGAACTATGCATACACAGCTTCTTCACATCGAACTATGCATACACAGCTTCTGTATGTCGAGCTATGCCTACACAGCTTCTTTACGTTGAGCTATTCATACGCAGTTTCTTTAAGTCGAACTATGCATACACAGCTTCCTTACATAGTACTTTTTAGTCACCTTGATTTCCACTTAGCTTATAATACCAAGTGGAGAGGGGTGGGGAGAGGGGGTGACTTGTTTAAACTGACACTACAGTCACGGATAAAAGGCCAGCTATGTAATTTTCGCAGTTTTTCATTGTCACCGAGATCGACTAGCAAGATTGCAGATTGTCGATTGAAATGTACATATGGGGAATATCTATATGTTCATTTCAGTATGGTTCATACATGTATCAATTTATCCATATACTACAGACTTTCCCTGGTTTTACAAAGTCAGTTTCCGAGATTATCAGTTGGTTTTGTTGCACATGACAAGCACAGAATACGTACATTCGAAGATAGACTATGTAATTAGTTAAGCAATGTGTGAAAATCTCATCTGTCGGTGTAATCCGTAGACTATCATGACCTTTCCTAACTTACGCATCTGGAAAAAGGTAGTATCGATACAATAACGTACGTGTCACACTGCAGGCATATAGTAGGGAATATACGTATGCGTACGGAATCAAACATCGCTCAATGGCTTATAATTTCGCAATGGTTTGTTGTCCGAGCAAAATTGCAGATGAAATGACTACGCCCATCTTAAATATTTGATACATGTTTTATTTCAGGAAACAAATATCATGGACATTTTACATACATACAAATAAAAATGCTGTCATGTAATATAACTGGATGTAGTTTATTTCACGACTTGAATGAACATTTGAAATCGGTGATTAGATGTGAAGGATTTCAATATGTCAATTATATACCCGTGTTACAAATGTATTTGACAAACAATATTGAACTATTTCGATTCTATAAATTCTTAGTCTAACAATATTCTGTACTGCTTACTTCGAAACCTGGCAATAACATACAAAAGCCATCAACGAAATCTCAAGATTTGAAAGATTCCTTGATCATCATTTTTTAACTCTCAATTTGGTGGTACTTCCTTAAAATAATCAATGATCATCTTTTTTAATTTTCAATTTGGTGGTACTTTTTTTAAAGTAATCATGATCATCTTTTTCAACTTTCAGTTTGGTTGTACTTCCAATGATCATCTTAATTTGTTGGTACTTAAAGTAATCAATGATCATCTCAAATTGGTGGTACTTTCTTAAAGTAATCAATGATTAAGATATTCTATACCTCTGTACATAATGTAGGATTAAATAAAGGTTTGAAGTTGACAAATGGAATCATTGGTTTAGTATATATATCATTGACTGTATTACATTATAATAGCTGTGTAGTGTGAATTCTCAGTTCAAGTATTCATATCTACTATCAATTATACACGGTATCATATCAATAACATAATCAATCAATCAATCAATCAATCAATCAATCAATCAATCAATCAATCAATCAATCAATCAATCAATCAATCAATCAATCAATCAATCAATCAATCAACCAACAGTCAGTTAGTCAGTCAGTCAGTCAGTCAGTCAGTCAGCCGGCCAGCCCGTCTGTCTGCCCGCCCGCCCGCCTACCCACCCACCTATCCATCCATCCATCCATCCATCCATCCATCCATCCATCCATCCATCCATCCATCCATCCATCCATCCATCCATCCATCAATCAATCAATCAATCAATCAATCAATCAATCAATCAATCAATCAATCAATCAATCAATCAATCAATCAATCAATCAATCAATCAATCAATCAATCAATCAATCAATCAATCAATCAATCAATCAATCAATCAATCAATCAATCAACCAGTCAGTCAGTCAGTCAGTCAGTCAGTCAGTCAGTCAGTCAGTCAGTCAGTCAGTCAGTCAGTCAGTCAGTCAGTCAGCCGGCCAGCCCGTCTGTCTGCCCGCCCGCCCGCCTACCTACCCACCCACCTATCCATCCATCCATCCATCCATCCATCCATCCATCCATCCATCCATCCATCCATCCATCCATCCATCCATCAATCAATCAATCAATCAATCAATCAATCAATCAATCAATCAATCAATCAATCAATCAATCAATCAGTCAATCAATCAATCATTTATTAACATTAAACCGTTTATTGAAATAAATAAATGATGCAACAAATAAAATGTTAGTGTTTGTGTGATACGAATAGTGTTCATGCTATAGAAATATAATAGAATTGTTTGTTGTACTAATTTATGCAAATTGGTTTCCCTTGAATATCGTGTGATCGAGTATAGGTACTAAATTGTAATATATATAATATATTAGGTAAATATCCAGTTCTCTACACTTTCATGATGATTATCGAGTTACTATGGTTACGTAAATGTAAAACGTTTACGCCTCTGGGTGTCTTGGTCATCCTGACCTTGCAGACATACATAGAGCTGAGTATAGAAACATGTGAGACTGCAGTGTGCAATTTAAATAGTCTTGAATTTTCTAGACGTCACAAAAAATCGAAAAATACGCCATATTTCTCAAGTGGATAATTAAATAGTGCCGGTTCAATGGGTTTGAATTGCGGCAAAGAAGAGTATAATTGTTATTATACTAAAATAAATTATGAAATTAAAATACAAATAAACGTCTGTTAAAGTTGATATGATTTAAATAAAAGTATCTTAATATTTATGATTTGGCATCAATTACAGTGAAGACTGGGTTACCCGGATGTTTTCCTCGTATTTGGCATAGCAAGAAGACATCAATTACAGTGAAAACTGGGGTACCCGGATGTTTTCCTCGTATTTGGCATAGCAAGAAGACATCAATTACAGTGAAAACTGGGGTACCCGGATGTTTTCCTCGTATTTGGAATAGCAAGAAGACATCAATGAAGGTGAAAACTGGGTTACCCGGATGTTGTCCTCCTAATTGGCATAGTAAGAAGACATCAATTACAGGGAAAACTGGGTTACCCGGATGTTTTCCTCCTATTTTGCACTCACTGAGACAAAGTCAAATGAAAAATAAACATTTATAGATATGTCACGCAAAGTTGGGATGCAGAAATAGAAAGTAATAATTTTGATTATCAGTGGCAAAGAAAGCAATCTGAAGTTATGAAAAATCCCCATGTCCATGTCTATGTGTAATCTTTTCAACAGAAACCTATGTCTATTTCTATTGTACTGTAAAAGAGTACACATTACTACGTAACCCTGCTCTCTCTCTCTCTCTCTCTCTCTCTCTCTCTCTCTCTCTCTCTCTCTCTCTCTCTCTCTCTCTCTCTCTCTCTCTCTCTCTCTCTCTCTCTCTCTCTCTCTCTCTGTGTGTGTGTGGGGGGGTGGGTGGAGCTTGAAATGTGTCTATATTTAAAAGAAAACTATGTCCCATCACGATTGAAATACCAAAGTAACTCCAGTTTCCTATACTATATAGTATTTCTGCAGGCCAAATATATTGACGCCATCTTTGAACTCGTCGTTTACATTCTGTAGGGTATGTATTCTTTTGATATCCATTTAGTTATCGACATTCTATAGGGTTTGTATTCTTTTGATATCTATTTGGTTATTGACATTCTATAGGGTATGTATTCTTTTGATATCTATTTGGTTATTGACATTCTATAGGGTATGTATTCTTGTGATATCTGTTTGGTTATTGACATTCTATAGGGTATGTATTCTTTTGATATCTATTTGGTTATTGACATTCTATAGGGTATGTATTCTTTTGATATCTGTTTGGTTATTGACATTCTATACATGTAGGGTATGTATTCTTTTGATATCTATTTGGTTATTGACATTCTATAGGGTATGTATTCTTTTGATATCTATTTGGTTATTGACATTCTATAGGGTATGTATTCTTTTGATATCTATTTGGTTATTGACATTCTATAAGGTATGTATTCTTTTGATATCTATTTGGTTATTGACATTCTATAGGGTATGTATTCTTTTGATATCTGTTTGGTTATTGACATTCTATAGGGTATGCATTCTTTTGGTATTTATTTGGTTATTGACATTCTATAGGGTTTGTGGTCTTTTGATATCTGGTTATTGACATTCTATAGGGTATGTATTCTTTTGATATCTATTTGGTTATTGACATTCTATAGGGTATGTATTCTTTTGATATCTATTTGGTTATTGACATTCTATAGGGTATGTATTCTTTTGATATCTATTTGGTTATTGACATTCTATAGGGTATGTATTCTTTTGATATCTATTTGGTTATTGACATTCTATAGGGTATGTATTCTTTTGATATCTATTTGGTTATTGACATTCTACAGGGTATGTATTCTTTTGATATCTATTTGGTTATTGACATTTTATAGGGTATGTATTCTTTTGATATCTATTTGGTTATTGACATTCTATAGGGAATGTATTCTTTTGATATCTATATGGTTATTGACGTTCTATAGGGTATGTATTCTTTTGATATCCATTTGGTTATTGACATTCTATAGGGTATGTATTCTTTTGATATCCATTTGGTTATTGACATTCTATAGGGTATGTATTCTTTTGATATCTGTTTGGTTATTGACATTCTATAGGGTATGTATTCTTTTTGATATCTATTTGGTTATTGACATTCTATAGGGTATGTATTCTTTTGATATCTATTTGGTTATTGACATTCTATAGGGTATGTATTCTTTTGATATCTGTTTGGTTATTGACATTCTATAGGGTATGTATTCTTTTGATATCCATTTGGTTATTGACATTCTATAGGGTATGTATTCTTTTGATATCCATTTGGTTATTGATGGGGTCATAAAGTGTAGTTACTAACCTATATAGATGAGAATGTGAAATTAAGATTCATTTAAATGTTTTAGATTTATTTTCCTGTACACGATTGTATCCTAGTCACCAGCAGCCTTATCTATGGCCGAATTAATCATAAAGTTATGATAACAAGAATAGCAAAAGTCACCATTTTGAAATTAATCATATGAAAGGAAATATTTTTGATGGTGCAGCAGCAGCAATAACAACAACTACTACTACAACAATAACTACAACTACAACAACAACAACAACAACTTATACTACTACTACTACTACTACTACTACTAGTACTAGTACTACAACAACAACAACAACAATTACAACAACAACAACAACAACAACAACAAAAAGAACAACAACAACAACAACAAGAATAACAACAACAAGAACAACAACAACAACTGTAACATGGTCTGCCGGATATAACAAACGTAACCAACTTCTTTTTAAATATTCACACATCTTGGTGATTCTTCGCCGTTTTATTGATTTGCCCGTCATGAAAATGATCACACAGTATACCACAAAACATTCCATTGTGAAATAAATAGAAAAGTAAATCAATTATGTGCGTTTTTCCATCACATGATAAATTGCGTAGACATGCAATTGCAACAATTAGGAAACGCATGAATGATGACGTCATTGCAAATGACAGTGAATAATGGATACAAGAATAAATAAAATGAATATCAGTTTATCCAATGACTTAGAAAACCTATATGACATGTTCATTTTCTAAGAGTGGGAAAGGTTTGTTATTCAATTGCTCAGACACTTCCTTCCGTCGATTTAGCCTTTGACCCTTCGCTATATTTGTCATAGAGTAAACACGTATGTCTACTCGAGGAGTCGTTCATTGTAAGACGAAAACATAAAAGAGCGGAATTTCAAAAGTTCAATATAGATTTTCAATATGAAAGACAGCATTTTATGGAAGTGAAAACTTATTCAAATGCTTTTATGAAAATCAAACCTAAAGTAGATGGAATTTGTATAGCCACTGTAAATCTACATGTCTCAAAGTCGATGAATCCGATGTCTTTGTAAAAAGCCTTTGACGTACGCTTTCCCCATTCACACAATTGTGTTCCTGTGCTACTCAGAACGTCTGGGTGTATTAAATCCCAAAAGTTCATACAATTTTGCAAACTGAACGAACTAGCGAGTGAATTTGTAGCTATTACGTATTACTTGCGGTATTACCACGACGTCAGGATCCAAACCATTAGGGCCTTTTCATTTCATTTTCTCTGTAAAGTGTATGGTCTATCTATCAATATTACAACATTTTATTTATTACAGACGCTCACTGCAGCTAATGGTAAGTGCAATAATGGATCATGAAATACGTGACTTAGTCATACAGTATAGAAACAATTCAAATTGGTCGACAGATAAAGATGGAGAAGGGACTGGAAATATTTTTGAAACAAGACTTGGACAGGATTTCCTAAAACCCTCTGAGAACCTAGTTCAAATTGGAGATAAAAAATTAAACTGCAAAACGGTAGATTGTATTGCATGTTTTGACTATCCAGCGTTAATTTATTATTTGTATTTGAGTTCGAAACGTGCTGTAAATTAAAAGGAAAGGCCATCCTTTATACGATGAAGGTCAGATTCATTTATTGATGATGGTCGTGTGGTTATTCCATTGCACGGTGAAGCATAAAGACGTAAATGATAACACCAGTGACATCAAGCACGAACCTTTGAATTTGGCGTACAACAATTTAATTTGCTCACCATTGCGTAAATAATGTATCACTGCATGTTGTGTGTTATATGTTGCAGCAAAAAGCGGACGGGATTGTATCCAGGGTTTGGAAAAATAAATTCATCTTGTTTATAATCAGTCAGGAGACAGACAGAATTATACTTGCTTATTTTATTATTTAAATAACCATGCCTATAGACATTTCAAAATGATGGTACATATACAATTATATCCCTGCCATACGCTGGTTCTGACGCCAAGCACATTCAGAAGAAATTCTCTGTTGCCTGTCATATATCTATTTTGGTAATTGGATTAAGGTCATCAATGTCGAAGTTAAAGTCTTAGAAATTCGTTCGCCCCAGGGCTGACATCCAACCGAACACTTATCTGGTATCCTTATCATTTTGCATTAATTTTGTGCTGCATCCTGCAAAAAGAAAAGTAAGAAGTTCGTCTTGTTAGCAAGTAGTTGTTATCAAGATTAACCAGATTTAAACTGAATGTCTTCTGTAAGGGTATAGTCTTGCAATTTCATGTTTTATACAAGAAATTTAGCTCTCTATCTGGGATTTTTCAAGTCTCAATGAAAGTTAGTTTTCAAACAATGTTCAAATGCCCGCCTCCCATTCTCACCACAGAAAAGCTTGCCATCCTAGACTTCACCCGGCTTTCGTGATCGCCTACATACCCGGGATATGCACACCCGTTTCCACGGCAAATAATAAACGAAATTCAAACCCACATAACATTGCTATAATTATGCATGGGAAAGATTACATACTTCATGGTAAGCATCGTAACAGTTTAACAACTTTAATACAGTGAAGTGATATGGTATTATTGCCCTACTTGGTCACTGGCCAAAGTGTATACATTCCTATTTCGACCGACAGACGTACTATCTGCTCCAAATCCTATAAGTTTCACACTCCTTTAATCACTACGGGAAATTGTCAAGATTTTGTTGAGTGGCACACCCTCACTGTACACTACTTATATAGAGGTCAATGTATAGGTCACGAGTATTCTTTTTGATACATAGTTGCGAAATTTTCTTCGTAGGCTAGGCTTGGTCTATTTTCCATATTTTGACCACATACATTTCGGTATATATGATAGATTATTACACTTGATAAATATGTCAGAGTGTATTTATTTCCTGAGATACCGAGCTAGACAAACGATTACAAGCCTTGCAACAAACAGTGGTAGTTTGTTATAGGGAGAAATCAGAAAAGAGCATGGCAAAAAGGAGACGGTTCGAAGTCAATATAATACTTCCTAAACTTCTAATCGAAAATCTCAAAAATTATGAATTACCATTGTAAACCTATTTTAAGGCCAATAAAAAAAAATAATTGTTTTCTGGTGAGTTTGCATCACTTAAATACCCTGCCTCGATCTTCTTTTTTCTCATGTTTGTCCAGCCAGTGCAGATCCAAGGGAAATCACAAAATAACTCTCCCTACATTAATTGCTACTTCAGGGAAGACAACTGCAGAACTAATCATAAACAATTAACAAAAAAAATCGCATCCCCACACCACTTTAGGCAATGTTTCCTGACCAGAAACAACAACATTCTTTCGTGTGGCCACTGCATCTAATTAAAGAAATATGCCAATAAATTATTAAAACTAAAAGCTAAATCGATAATATTCTCTGGACAGATGCGCTTTGGTATTGCAAATGTATGAACCAAGTTAAAGTGCATTCTTGAGATATTGCCTAATTACCAAAAACCATCAATTACGTAAATTGCTCATTAATATTCATGACATGTTTACCAAAACCTAATCAGTTCTTGTCATTACCCTATGGAACATGTCTTCACAATTTCGTTCGAATTGAGCTAGTTTTTTTTAAAGAAAATGGTGATACAGACACACAGACACACACAGACTTTTCAACTCCTATTATAAAACCTTCCTTTTCAATCCCTAATATAAAACGAGGACACGTTAGGTTATGTTACAAAGTGTGCACACAACTTTATTTTAGCAGTTTTTATAACGTTTAGCTGTAGTGCAGATATAACGTTCCTACATTCACAATATGATACTGTAGTGCAGATATAACGTTCCTACATTCACAATATGATACTGTAGTGCTGATATAACGTTCCTACATTCACAATATGATACTGTAGTGCTGATATAACGTTCCTACATTCACAATATCATACTGTAGTGCTGATATAACGTTCCTACATTCACAATATGATACTGTAGTGCTGATATAACGTTCCTACATTCACAATATGATACTGTAGTGCTGATATAACGTTCCTACATTCACAATATGATACTGTAGTGCAGATATAACGTTCCTACATTCACAATATGATACTGTAGTGCAGATATAACGCTCATACATTCACAATATGATATTGTAGTGCAGATATAACGTTCCTACATTCATAATATGATACTGTAGTGCAGATATAACGCTCATACATTCACAATATGATATTGTAGTACAGATATAACGTTCCTACATTCATAATATGATACTGTAGTGCAGATATATCGCTCATACATTCACAATATGATATTGTAGTACAGATATAACGCTCATACATAAGATATAACATTCATACATTCCTATTATCATACTGTGGTGTATGTATAATATTCATACATTCACATTATAATACTGTGGTGTAGATATAATATTCATACATTCACATTACCATACTGTGGTGTATATATAATATTCATACATTCACATTATAATACTGTGGTGTAGATATAATATTCATACATTCACATTATAATACTGTGGTGTATATATAATATTCATACATTCACATTATAATACTGTGGTGTAGATATAACATTCATACATTCACATTATAATACTGTGGTGTAGATATAATATTCATACATTCACATTACCATACTGTGGTGCAGATATAACATTCTTACATTCACATTAGAATACTGTGGTGTAGATATAATATTCATACATTCACATTATCATACTGTGGTGTAGATATAATATTCATACATTCACATTACCATACTGTGGTGCAGATATAATATTCATACATTCACATTATAATACTGTGGTGTATATATAATATTCATACATTCACATTACCATACTGTGGTGTATATATAATATTCATACATTCACATTATAATACTGTGGTGTAGATATAACATTCATACATTCACATTACCATACTGTGGTGCAGATATAACATTCATACATTCACATTATAATACTGTGGTGTATATATAATATTCATACATTCACATTATAATACTGTGGTGTAGATATAAGATTCATACATTCACATTATAATACTGTGGTGTAGATATAACATTCTTACATTCACATTACCATACTGTGGTGTAGATATAATATTCATACATTCCTATTATCATAATGTGGTGCAGATATAACATTCTTACATTCACATTATCATACTGTGGTGTAGATATAACATTCATACATTCCTATTATCATACTGTGGTGTATATATAATATTCATACATTCACATTATAATACTGTGGTGTAGATATAACATTCATACATTCACATTATAATACTGTGGTGTATATATAATATTCATACATTCACATTATAATACTGTGGTGTAGATATAAGATTCATACATTCACATTATAATACTGTGGTGTAGATATAACATTCTTACATTCACATTACCATACTGTGGTGTAGATATAATATTCATACATTCCTATTATCATAATGTGGTGCAGATATAACATTCTTACATTCACATTACCATACTGCAGTGCAGATATAACATTCATACATTCCTATTATCATACTGTGGTGTACATATAACATTCATATATTAACAGCATTATGCTGTAGTGCAGATATAACATTCATACATTAACATTACCATACTGTGGTGTAGATATAACATTTATACATTCCTTTTATCCTACTGTGGTGCAGATATAACATTCATACATTCACATTACCATACTGTGGTGTACATATAACATTCATATATACACAGTTTTAAGAATACATCCGCAATTATTTTTTTGAGAGGTCCAGATTTTGAAATCTTTTTCTGTCCAACGATTCATTTTCAATAGCCTATCTAAGACAAGGTTATCCGGCATTGTGTATTGTGGTGGGGCGATATTATACGCAGGTAGTGTTGTCATTTAACACTTAACCAGTGATAGTTTATAGGTAACTGTTGTTGACATCATCACGTATAAGGTCATTGCCAAATATGTTTGTGTATGTTTTGATGCAATAACACTAGAGTGGAAACTTCCTCATGGTTTTAACGCTATTGTTTTGTATATTTGTCTAGCAGTGCATCATTCTGTTTCACACTTTAAATATTGTGATATGAACAAATATTTGAGTAGTAATAATTGTCTTCATATATATTAAGATTAAGACAGATCTTCCACAGTCCATGGTAATGATTGCCCATTATACATATCATAATCTCAAATCACTGACAGGTCAGATGTGTCTGTACATACCGAATCCACCACTTAAATTGCCATTCATAGCAACCCTTGTAGTGTCGACTCTACTTTATAGAACACACGACTATCTGTTGCATTCGTGACGCCATATGGAAGAGAACATTTCAAAAGTCATCAATGCCAAGTAAACAATAGCGCCAATGGCGTTGTAGCACAACTGTACATTTTTTTAAATTGTTTATCCACCTGCTGGTCCATACTAGGTAAAGGTGTTCATTTGCTGAATGATTATCCAGTTGCCTACCCAGCCCCTTTGCAATACACGCGATCATTTGGCTATTGCTATGGGCGTGGTCTTGTTGCTATGTTTATTTGAATACATTTATTCAATGTTTATTCATTCGTCTATTAATCCCTGTTATCTTTGCAACATATGCGATCATTTTGCTGTTGCTATGGGCGTGGTATTGTTGCTAGGAACATTTGCATACACTTTTGGAATGTTTATTGAGTTGTCTATTAATCCCTGTTGTTATCTTTGCAATATATGGGATCACTTGGTTGTTGCTATGGGCGTGGTTTTGTTGTTCGGCACATTTACATATGTCTATTTAGTTGTCTTATCCCTGTTATCTATGCAATATATGCAATCATTTGGCTGTTGTTATAGGCGTGGTCTTGTTGCTAGGGACATTTGCATACGCTTTTTGAATGTTTGTTCACTTGTCTAAGAATCCTGTTATCTTTGTGAAATTGTTTGGCTGTTGTTATGGGCATGGTCATGGTTGCTAGGAATATTGTACACATTTGCAAATGTTTATTCACTTACCTACCAGATGATGTTGCTATTTGTTTAGAAAAATATACTGGCATTTGGTTGTTGTTAAGGTCATGGACATGATTGCTAGGGCCAATTGGGTCAAAATGTTTTGAACACAATCTGCAGAATATCACTTCTATAAACATCTTACCAAATTTCAGTCTCATCGACCAAGTACTTTTTGAGATATAAGTTTTTGACCAAAATTTACATTTGTACACCTAATTTGCATATCACAGATGAGATCCTTATATGCTTAACATTTCTTCATCTATACACCCCCCAGATGCACCCCATTACATTTCAGCCCATTCTGCTCAGTAGTTTTGAAATTTTAGGTTTTTGACCAAAAGACACATGTTTATCCTTAATTTGCACATTACTGAACAAATCTTAATTTACCTACCCCTAAGAACATTCCCACCAAATTTCAGACCAATCTGCCAAGCAGTTTTTGAGTTTAAGTTTTTTGACCAAATCTGACAGTTTTTGGCCCAGATGACATACCTGTGATGCGATCATTTTGTTTTGAACAATTTCCCAACCAAACACCAAAATTAAAGTAATGTCCCCACCAAATATCAAGGCAATCGGTCCGACAGTTTGTCAGTTTAAGTCGCACACACACACACACACACACACACACACAGACAGACCCCGCACCATGCCTAGAGCACTACTGAACCGTATCAGTTCAGTTGTGCTAAAAACCTATTCCTGTCCAGCTAAACCCCGTCAATTTTCCATTCTGAGGTGCTAAGTACATGTCGCAAGTACCTTCCAATACTTTTCCGCAGTAAACAGGTATATGGGAAGATTCATTACTACACGATGGCAGGTAATCAATCTATGCACACTCAAACATGTTTTAAAATGAAAGGACGGCTCCTTTTGTATACATTACATGACGCATTGGAACACATTAAATGCGTATCGGTGCCATTAATGTGTACCCGCCAAAAACTGCTAACACATTAATTCTTTTGTGTGTGTAAGTTTGAAGCACGCCCCAAATTTAATTGAAAATCGACCTTAGAAATGTACCACACATAAGTAATTAATGCCAAGTAAAAACATATCGTCAAAACAAAATCTGCGTTTAGTAGTTAGTAAACCTGAAATACAAATACGACTACGGGAGTCGAAGTATTCAGCTCATAGTTGACATGTATCATGGAATGTATGTTTGAAACGGCAATACTAGTCGTAACCATATAAGTTGTAAGCTATGTATGTATGTATGTATGTATGTATGTATGTATGTATGTATGTATGTAGGTATGTATGAATGTATGTACTGCGTGCATGTCTGAAATTCAGTTCTGCTACTGCTGTGTGCATGTCTGAAGTGTATAAAGATGTATTGTCTTTTTATCTCAAGGATAAGAAGTACCATGATACAAAAATACTTTCATCATAAGTTTTATTTGTCATTTGTTCCATATAGTATTATGTGTATACTAGTCTTATATTACTGTAAAACAAGAACATAGATTTATCATTCAACTGACAGTGTAGGAAGACATTAGCTGTTTGACTAACAAAATAAGACACACATTGTCGTGACATAGCTATCGAACGGCCAGGGTATAAATTCCATATTTTTTGTTCAATTTGGCTTGTGCATTGTATAATGTGCTGTATCTGTAACTGGATAACCCATATGAATCCATTAATTTGCCAGCAAAAAGCCTGAGATTGCAGAACGCACTGTTATGTTGTCAGGAAGATGTAAGGATAATGGGCCAGTACGTAATTTATAAGTTCATCAATTAAAAAAAAAAATTATACAATTTCTGATCAAGCTTTTCTTTTGCACTCCATCTTCATTATTTGTTCAATCCATAGGTTCTCTATGCATCCCTAAAGACAAAAGTTGTAAAGAAAACAAGAACTCATTTTTCATTCCTGAAGATGTACAAGAGCATGAACCCCATTTAATTAATCATATTGGCTGACAAGTGAAGTGACTCCATAAGTATGCGTACATATGATGTTGTTATGCAAAGTAGTACATTTTCGGTGTGATTTGTTGTTAATATACACCCACAAAATATTGTTACAAAATATTTGATACAGAAGAACACAAGCGCAAACATATTCACCTTTCACTACAAAATTTGTATCGCAAATATCTTGCAGGAGCCACTGTACATCCTCTTTCAAGAACTTCAAAAATCCCAAGTTTAGAATATATCACTTTCTTGGTTTATA